>NW_026623719.1:472950-481774 GCF_030028575.1 Malurus melanocephalus | reverse complement strand
CAAGAAGCTGAAGACAAGTGCTGACTTCACGGCTGTGCACTGCAGTTTTGCCTATGGCACCTCTCCTTTCCTCTCCTCCTGGCAGTCCCATTTCACATCTATTTCCAGCCAGCCCGCTCTCTTCATCCCAGGCCCTGTGACTAGAAAGTCATCACTAGACATGATCAGAGAGGAGACAAGCCAGAGTAGGCAAGGAAAGGAAGGGAAATGAAGAAACATTACCTCCTTTTCACGTTTATTTAATTTTTGTATTTTTTTGTATTTTTTTTTTTAAGATCACAGAAGAGCAGAGCATTCATACATGTAAAGAAACAGAAACGAGATAACAGAAGTTAAATACATTGAGAAAAGAAAAAATAAAAAGCTTCTTTTTTTTWCTTTTTCCATCACTGGGTTTTGTTCATTTGTTTGTTGGCTTGTTTAGTCRTTTTGATCGGTTCTTTTACACACACACTTGCGCTTTTAAAACTTCCTTTCACAGAGCTAGTTTCAAAACCAAAACAATGGCAAAAAATAAAATGGCCATTTTCTCGTTTCGTTAAAGAGAAGTTCAGCTCATGTCTACAGTGCTGGGGAAAAATATATATAAAGATATAGATATATATATATATTTATATGTATATAACACTGTTAATGAGGAGAGTTCTAACCACCCCACCGTGTAGCAAGAAGAAGGGACTRGCCTTCATTCTCAAGGTCTAGAGGATGAATTTTGGCTCCAGCTGGGAAAGCTGAATGATTTTGGGAGGTGATGGTGGCACTGCAGAGGCAGGTTCACGCTCTGTGCCCCCTCCTCCCTTTCCTGGCACACGCATGTGCTCCCGCAGGCACAGGCACTGGAGTGCACACGCCTTCTCCTGGATTCCTGGATTCCTGGGAGGCCACCAGGGAGCTGTGTGTGTCACAAACAGAGCCATGGCTGAGTTCCCACCCAACTGTGCGTGACAAGAGAAGGGAAAGGGGCCCAGGAGCGCTGTGTGTGCGCGGTGGAGCTGGTGGGGTGTGCGTATGCGCCTGTGCGTGCCCAAGGGGAGCCAATGTCACAAYTGTGCAGAAGGACAGCCCTGCTCAGGAGGTGATCTCCTCTCTGGMTGGCTCCTGGGTAAGCCTTGCTCCTCATCTCCACCCGTGACCTCTCTGTTAGGGACATAAACACCCACACACCTTTCTCAGGACACGCTGGAGCCACCGYGGTGTCATTTACCCGCTGAGGCCCATCGCTGCATGGCGAGCAGAGGGAGGCCGGGAGGGAGCTCCAGGCACACCATGAGGACAGGCAGGGAAAGAAGAGCTCTCCTGGGATGCCATCTCTGTCCCTTCCCCATCTGTGCTGCCCAGGAACCCTGCTGCTCGTGCAGCCCCCACTGCCTGTGCTGCAGTCATGTCCCCCTGTCATTGCCCTTCCTTCTGTGCCATCTGGGCAGTTCTACAAGTCTTGCAGGGCAGTCTCCATTGCTGTGGCACCAGATAACCAGGCCTGTAGTGAGTGAAGACCCCTTTGCTCCCCACCTGGGCTGATTAGGAGAGTGTCTCCTCTCACCCATGCCCTGCCTTGGCCGTTCTCCTCACCTCCCTACCTCCCCCTGACCCCCACACCGACATGCTGTCACCAAGATGAGTTCTGTTCCCCCGTTACAGTGAGTGAACTAACAAACAAGCACCATATATTGCCCTARTGGGAGCCAACCATTAGGCAAAATTTGGGGGGGCTGTGGGAGCTGCCCGATCATTGTTCTAGCAAGTTACAAGAAGGAAAAGTGAAAGAGGTTTTAATGGTGTGACACAGCTCTTAAGTCAGCAGAGTCATGCAATTTAAAAAAAAAAAATCATCTTCTGGGCATCCCACTGCAAATGAAGCCACTCTAAGGTTAGCGTTGAGAGGCCACAGTCTCCTCGCTGGTGAACCTGAGTGTTCTGCGCATGGACGATGGACAGCACTCATCCCTACCCTTTTCCATTGGCAGCACATCTTGGAAATGACCATCCAGCTTCTCCATCACTTCCCTRCCTCAAGTTTTGCTCTTCCCATAGGACAGCTTGCTCCCGGCATCCCTAACTCAAGAAGTTTTGTGCCCTTGAGTCAGAGAAGCAGTAAGATTGTGYACCATCAGGAGAGAGAAAGAGAGAGAGAGAGAAAGAGAGAGAACTGCTCACCCCCCTGGCACCTCCTCTGTCATACTGTCTTGGTCAGCCATCCCCCATGTCAGTTGCTACATCACATCAAGCACCATGATGGTTTTGGGCTGCAGGTCAGTGCGCTTGGAGGAGAGGAAGCAGARGTGTGAGGGGATAGGAGGAGAAGAGGTGTTTCCCTGTGCCCATAGATTCCCTCACCAGGGAARGGCGAAGTGATGGAACACTGCACAAAAATTGAGCTGAAATAATCATCTGCTGGTGGGGCTGTGAAGGACTCTGGCACAACTCCTCYGACTTCCCAGATCCTCTTGTTTCATCAGGACTCGCTGCTGCTCCCCCAAATTCCTTCCAGATGTGTAGCTTCCACTCAGCCTGGAGACCACGTGTTTTTTTTGATGGTGGCTTTGTCCATGCCGTGTGCTTGGACTTTCCAAACGGGGTTGCTCAGACAGGTGGCCTGCGGGGCATGATCTGGATGCACCTGGAGCTAAGAAGAGCTGGTGGGGCTTGGATGTTCTTTGAGCAAAAGTGGGACAAGCAGCAGTGCACGAGCGATCTGCCCGAGTGGTGAACAGTCAGTGGTGTGAGAAAGATGTGCAGACAAAGACTTAACTCTCAACACAATGCATGTCACCAATGAAATCTCCATGAATGGCACGTTCACATGCACTCGGGGCTAGCGTGGGGCGACACAACTTCACYGGTGAAGAAAGCGGGTACGGGGGAGGAGGAAGAGGGCGCATCACTGAGCAACGAGCCCGCAAGGGCGGGGCTGCAAACAAACAGAAATGAACACAACTGCCAAGGTACAGGTGTCGGCTGGAGCATCCCACATTGCCCTTCACAGCCGTTCAGAGACAGGCATTTGCTTCGTTTTCCATCTGGCCAGGCACACGCTCCAAGCAACATGCTACAATCATGCATGGAGTTCATGTGGCTCGGGGTGGCTGCATTTCCCCTGTCCAGTTCCTTTCAGAAAGACTTGCCTTCACCCCTCCTCTCGGTCATCCGAAAAGGGTTAGAAATCTGCTAGCAATTATGGGGCCATATATGAAATCTAAGTTTTTGTTCCTCTGCTTGGACATTACCAGACATCTCATGTAACTCTTGTAATATTTACAAACCAGTAGAAGAAATACAATTTTTTTTTCCATTTTGCTCGTATCTTTTTATAACACTAAATGTTAAATCTCCATCAATCAAACACAATTACACTGACAAGCTCAAGGAACTGGTGTCCCATTCTAAACTCCCATCTTCCCTGGTCCCCAACCAGCTGAGAGGCAGCAGGAAGCAAGAACACAGCTTTTTGGGAGGTGATGGGAAATGTAAATGGGGAGAAGAGATGATGATGAGAAAGAGTTTCAGAGAGAAGGGCCTGAGACATGAGAAAACCCATTGCAACATCTCTGTCAGAGGGTGGAGGAGAGAAAAATGGGGAAAAGCATTAGACCTTTGTCTATGTGGCCTATATTCATCTGGGCTCATCTCTTGASAGGTGCTTTGAGCAATCCCTGCTTGGGTTCAGGAGACATTGGGATTTTTACAGCATCCTGTGAGGCACACTGCAGCTCACAGAATTAGATTCTTGCAGAAAATTGAGCTCCAGCCTACCCACAACTCCCAGAACAGACATTGCCAGGAGTGGGGTTCTCAGCACTGCTGCAAACAGGCATACCTGGTGTTGGTGGCTTTTCTCAGAGAGGTCTGCAATTACCTGGCTTTCACCCTGTTTCACACCTACACAACAGAGGCAAAGATCTGCCCAGGGTCTGCAGGAAAGACCAGATCCCAGCACTGGGGCTGGGGCTGTTTCCCCCACTAATGGGCTGGTGGCTTCAAAACATGGATGCCCTGCTTTTAGTGACATATTTCCCTTTAATCATAGCCTCTGCGCCTTGACATCTAAAAAACCATCCCCTCAAAACTCCTTCAAACCAAAACATGAGATAATGAGGTACCGGACTTGATGACCACCACCACACCACAGGGRTCTGACGTGTGTGACCCCAGTGTCTAAGAGTGACCCCACGGTGACAAAAACACATGCAGAGAACACATGGGACAGGTGCTACCATGGCAACCAGGTTGACATGAAAAAAACCCAAAATGGGCTTGACTCAGCCCTTAGGAGCAGCCTAGACACTGCAGGCTGCCCACCTTTTTCAACAAGCCTGTGACAATAAATCCAGGCATGGGTAYGGCTCTGAGAAAGAGCAAGGGCGTTTTCCCTCGTGCCATAATGCTGGAAAGGGTGCAGGTCCCAGACCTGGGATCTGGGATCAGGAACAATCATGGCTGTACCAGGGGAAAGAGAAGCCCTGTTGCAGCAGAAAATCTGGACTTGTTACTAAGACTGTGAATTACATGCCCCTCCTGAAGGTTTGGCACAAGGACTGGGATGTCTAGATGCTCTGAAGGACACAGGGCATTGTTTTCCTGGGCTGACACACACTGGTCTCCAAAGGGGATGCCCAAGTCTTATCAATAATCGCCCTGTCTTGGAAGAAGGGAGCCATTCCTGGATGCCTTGGGTAGATTTTAAGCACCAGTTGCCCACTTGCAACTTGCACCCTCTTGCAGGTATGGCTTTGGGGTGTGGAGGAGCACAAATTACCACCATCCAATCCCACAGCAGCTGTACATCAGCTCTTGCAAAGCCCAGACTTTAGTCTCTCGTGTCTCTCTTTAATAAATTTCCTGGCTTTTCTGGCTGCCTGGGAGGAGCCTTTGACTGGCTGCTTAATTGCACGCCTGCTGCTGCCTGGAATAGCTGAGCTCAGCAGCGCAGAGGCAGCACCGCAGTGCAAGGCGAGAGCACCAGGGAGCAGCCTGGTCGGACTGCTGTGCCCCACCCATGCAAAGGTGGGGATGGGCTCACAGGCAGCAATTCCTGCTTTAATTCCCGTCAGGTATCCCCTCCTGCACACCAGAGGGTGGCAAGGCTGAGCTGTTTCCCCCTTTCCTGCAAGAGCGTGTGAGCAAGGCTGCCGAGCGTGCTGCCAGAGTGAGGAGCAAAGCGGCTGCTGCTCGAAAGCTCAGCGGCTGAGAAAACGCTGCGCTGTTGTGGGATGGGCGCTCAACTTGGGTGGGTTAAATCCAGCTCTCCCTGCACATCCCTCTATCCAAAATGGCAAATGCCTAGCAGGTACACACTGTGTTTCACAATCTTAGCTGCTGGTGGATACAATGGCTTGTGACCAGCCGAGGGACACAGGAGTTTTCTCCCCTCTGCCCTGACCCACAGGCACTGCAGCCTCTGCTCACCCTGGCTCCTGGCTCCTTGTGCTGGTGTGGYGAATTCCAGCCATTGCCCAGCATTTTCTTAAAGCCTTTTCACTCCTCCTCACTTGGGAGCCACTAAAGCATCTCTTGTTGGCACCTTTGTATGTGGTTCTGCCATGGGAAGTGTGATGGCAAGCGAGAGCGCTCTCCAGCCAGACCAACACCCTTGAGATAAGAGATGGGAAATTGTGCTGCCTGCTTCTTTGCTGCACCACTTTAAGCTCCTTCTTGGTAAGCCCAGGATTTTGGACCTGACATTTGCTTTATTTCTTACATTCACAGGTCCTGGACATTTTCTGACCCAATTTCTTTCGAAGGTGGAATTTGCAGTGAGTTTTGTAATAGCCGTGGTGTACAGCACACACACACACACACACACACACACTCACCTTTACACAGTCTACATTTCCTTTTATACCAGGGAAGACAGTAAGAACAAAACCAACAAAGCAACAAAAAAGGGTATTGGCTCTATTTTTGCACGACTACCAAAATGGTTAGGGATGACCAGATGGTGGTTTTCAGGTTGAGGTATCGTTCCTACGCACACTATACCTAAAAGGAATGGCTTCTTGGTGACATCCAAGGTCTCATCACTCACATCCCAGCGGTCCAGCCTCCCATCCCTGGGACCAATATGGGCCGCACTCTTCAGTCCACAGTGCTGTAGGCCAGTCCTGATTTCTTCCACTTGCTTGGMCAATTGCACATGAGTGCACACCCCATGTGCATGTGTGAGCACTCATGCACAGCATGGGCTGCTGTGCTGGTACTTGGAGGCTGAGAGCCAAACAGGTTGGAGGTGGGAGAGAAAAAAAGCCTAGACAAGGGTGCAGACTGACTCTTGCAAGCAAGGTGGCCAGAAGACAAAAAGCCAGTGAGGACATGGAAGAAGGGGCACGATGTGAACCTGTGTTGCAAATACCCCTCTCTCCTCACCCCTCTTCTCTGCCTGAGTGATCTCTCTGCATCTTGTCTCACACTTACAAGGCAGGACATTATCTACAGCAGGATGAGCATATGTACACATGGACTGTTTGCTTTGCATGCTTAGAGAGAGCAAGAGAAAGAGAGAAAGAGTGAAGACGGAGCAAGAGCCACACATGCATGCACGCACGCACACAGACATACACAGGAGAAAGAGAAAGACACCTGGCTGAATTGAGATGGGGGGAGAAAGAGGATTAAAAAAAAAAAGAAAAAAAGAAAAGAAAGAAAAGTAGGCTTTCAGTAGAGTTGACACAGCTTTAGTTCAGGCCAGAGAGRGTGATGTTGCATGAAGGAGGGGACAGGAAAGAAGGTGTTTAGCAGGGGCTGAGGGCACATGAACACAGGGTAAAGTGAAGAGAGGAAGGGGTTCTTCACAGGACACCAGTGTGCAGAGAGCTTCAGGTGACTTGCTCTGGTTTGTGGCTTTTTTTTTTTTGTTTTTTTTTTTTTTTTTTTTTTTTTTTTTTTTTTTTTTTTTTTTTTTAATTTGTTTTTAAAAGTATGAACTGGCTGAGCATTAGCTCACAAAAATGACCCAGGGCATCCAAAAAGTTAAATGGCTATAGACACCGAAGCAAAGACCTCTTTCTGCAAAAGAAAGAAAGAGGAGGAAGGAAGGAAAGTGAGGGAGTATGGAAAAGAGGAAGGAGGAGAGAAAAGAAAAGGGATCTTCTGTTTGATTGGCTTTGCGGGTTTTGTTGGATTGTTTACATTGCAGCATCCTCCGGCGACACGATCCTTGCTGGTGCCCCATTCTCTCCCGTGCTTCGTGTTGCCTCCTAGGCAGTCGATGACTTGACAGCCAGCTTTTCAGGTTTTGGATTAAATGTTGCTGAGTCTTCTTTGCTGTAATTTTTCCTCTCCCCCCTCTTCGCTCCTGAACACACAAAAGTTGTGAAAGAAACAGTCGTCTCTCTCTCTCCCCCCCTCTTTTTTCTCTCTCCCCTCTCTTCGCTCTGTCTCCTGTATAACGCRTTTTGTTTTGTGTGTTGTTGTTGTTGTTGTCGTGTTGTTTTTTTTAATTATTATTAATATTATTATTTTTAATTCTGATTTGTATTAACATTTGCTGAGTAGGCAGAGCACGGACGCTGCCAGAAGCCACAGTGGGACGGCCAAACTCATGGAGCCGTTGTCTACTCTCCCTGTGCCGGGTCCTGCAGGGTGCGAGAAGGGAGAGAAAAGAAGACAAGGTTACATGAGGCTGGGTGAGACAGGGTGACACAGGAGCACAGAGATCCAGTCCCAGGCTGCTCCTGCAGTTGTGGCTTTGGGCTGCAGGGCACAGCTGCATTCCCAGCTCGGTGAACCTCCTTCCAGCCCAGCTACAGGCCTGCCAGCTCATCAGCACCTCCTTCCCTCTGCCCAACACTCCAGTGGCTCCCTCTAAACAACACCCAGGCTGGAGGAATGGCCTGGAGCATGTGAAAAGCTCAATCCTGGCTGCTGACCACATCCCAGCTGGCTTTCCAGGCTGGGGATATGGTTCACACCTTTGCAGGTGCAGCCTCTGCACCCTCACACGTGCCCACTCCACCACCTTCCCACTGGTGGCCCTGAGATGCCAGGACTCGTAATTCTGCACAGTGGCCAGTGCCTGTCTGCAGSTCCACGGGAACTGATTCATCACAGCAGTGTGATCAATAAAACATGAGCCCAACCAGCAGACAGCTCCCCACCCGCCCGGGGGCTGCACCGTAATTATTTGTTTCTGAGTCGGGGTGCAGGAAGGCTTTGCTGTTGCACTTACAGCCTTTGGCACGACACCKATGGGGTGAGGGTGAAGGGTCTGCCAGGGAGGTTGATTTTTTGTAGGGGTGGGAAATGAAGTTGCACGTGTATGCGTGCAGATCCACAAGCTCCATCAGAGGGAGCAGGGAGGAGCGCTGCTGCAGCAACAATTAATGCAGCCTCGCTCCAGGAATATTAAGYGCTAACACTCCTGACATCTTCTCATTCATCCTCTCATTTATGGGTTCCCTTTTCTGGATGGCTTTAACGGCAGTGATGCTGTTTTAAATTCACCCTGCACTACCAAGCCTGGGCAGCCTTTTCTTTATAAATGGGCAGGGAGRTGTGCATGGCTGTGGCTCTGTAAATGCATGCTCACCATGTGTATGTGCACATAAAGTACCCACATATGTAGGCATGCATGCACATGTATATATATACATATCTATATATATATATACATCTATGTGTATATCCATATGTGTGTGTGCAGTGTTTTACATGGAAAGTGTGCAGGAATATGCTGAACTGTGGAGATGGAGATGAGTTTACATGTTGGAACGGATCCTGCTGTGGAAGAAACAAGTCATGTTTGCCACTATGAAAAGGTATTTCTGATGGCAAAGGGGAGCCCCCAAAAAAACAAACCAAACAAACAAAAAAAAAAAAAAAAAAAAAAAAA
>NW_026623719.1:470648-472839 GCF_030028575.1 Malurus melanocephalus | reverse complement strand
GCCCCAATCTCCTGGGTGGAGCACGGGTGCCACAGGCTTGCTCAGCAGCACAGTCACTATTAAACTTGAGCTGGTGACTAAAAGGCAGCAAATYCAAGAAGGGTGTCCCCAGAGTCCCTGAAATTTCATTGCACTTTCATTTGTCTGATTTCTTCCTAATGTAGCTGATCASTACTAGAATAGCTGTTCGTGCYTCAGTTCTGTTCTGTCATTATTAARTCTGTGCTGATMTGTGTGGAAAATTTATATYCCACCTATGGCTTCTTTTTTTCAGCTAGTCCATGTGCATCGTTTGTGGTTTGTCACACAAATCCTACAACACCGTTTTTTAAAGTCCTTTTATTTACTCCTCTAAGCTCAGGAACAAATTTCAGTTCAAGTACTACCCCTACCTCACCTATGTTTCAGGAAAAAAGCATCTCTCACAGTCAAATAACAGTGGGGAGGAAGTTTGGGACTATTTTTATCCCTTTTTGGCGCAAAACACGACTCCCCTGGCCCAACAAACAAACAAGAGCACACCAGGCAGGGCATGTTGCCCTCAAAAAATTTTCAGCCACTACGTTTTTACTATTTGGCTTGAATTCTATTTGTCTTACCACGTACATGGACCTGTACATAACATGTGTGACAACCCGTCCTCCTCTTTGCCACTTTTCCAGGGTGCCCACACAAACAGAAAGAGCATATGCACCAGTGGTGGCACACAGGGCACACCCAGCCCAGCAGAGGATAGGGGACATTTGGCCTGGGCTGGTGTAAGAGACCGTACAGAAGACCTTTGACTGTCTCACAATCATCGACATGGACTGAGACTGAACACCCCAAAAACCCTAAGGAGGAGAAAGGGGGACTTCTGCTCAAAGGAGTCCGAGGAGATCAAGGTGAGATGTCTGCCAAGTTCCAGTTCCCAGGCTGCTGAGTGCAATGTATAAGCTGCTCCTGACATGAAGGCGGAGGAGAACAGTACAGCCCATGCTGCCCACCTTACAAAACAATGGACATTCTTTCCCCACCTCTTGGCCGGTTTTTCCATACTTCGCAACCCCCCTGGCCTCCTGCACCCGCTTTCAAAAAGACTATAAAAGGTCTCTCTGAAAAGACCCTGATGGGATCCCCCCAAAGGACTGCTGGCGAACCCATGGAATCTGGACCTCGAAGGACTCGTCCAAGCCGTTTAGTAGCTATAAAACCCACTCTTTCTCTCTCTCTCTCTCTCTCACTTTCTCTCTCTCACTTTCTCTCTCTCACCCTCTTCTATTCCGAAAAATCCAATAAAATCATTAATGATTTTGAATATATACTTGCCTCTCATTTCTCTTGCACTCTGAGATTCTGCTAACGAACCATCACGACTCCCGCTTGGGTTAAGCGGATCGTGACAGCTGGGTGCTGCTGCCTCAAGACATCTAAGTGCACGGATCAGAGTTTGTGAGCATGGTGGGGACTGTGGGCAGAGGCATGGCATGGGCTGGGGTGGCAGTGCTATGGTGGAGAGATGAGCTGCCATATCTGAGTTTGACAGAGGAAGCATAAAGATGTGTGATGGAGGGCTTGGGAGAGGAGAACACCAGCTTCTGTCCTGCCTGAGCTCGTGTGTCTCAGTTTGAGAGCATCTGACAAGCCAAAACTGAGAAATGACAGATGTTCGCATGGCTCCCAGTGTGTCCCAGTCAGACAGTGGGGCTGGCTGCACAAACCTCTCCACATGCAGTCCTGATCACCTTCTGTGCCATACCACAGCAGTGTTCTCACCAGTTTAGGTGTTGACAGTGTGTTAGGCTGACTGGGAGCACTGGGATCCAGTGTGGTCCCTGCACATAATCCTGGAGGCCACAAGAAATCTCTGGGTTTTACAGCACAGATAGCCTGAGTACATGCCTGAATAAGTGCTGCATTTACGGTCGCAAGTACTGTAAAAATGTGGGAAAGTTATAGTTCAATCACAAAATAACGTCTTGGGGACAACAACGGCTCAAGTGTAATAAGAAAGARAGTGAAAATGCTGGAAGAAAATAAAATATTAATAAAATATTTGTCTTTGAGCGAGATTTTCTGCAGGAAATAGCATTTCAATTCATTCTATCACTTTCACCCTTCCTTCCCAGCCACACCTCAGGCTGTGGCAGCCCATGTTTGCACGATGACTGCTCCATGTGTGTGCATGAGCACCCCATACCCAGCGTGCACA
>NW_026623719.1:468798-469620 GCF_030028575.1 Malurus melanocephalus | reverse complement strand
CACATCCCCTCGCCATCCCGCACATCCCCTCGCCATCCGGCACATCCCCTCGCCATCCCGCACATCCCCTCGCCATCCCGCACATGCCCTCGCCATCCCGCACATTTCCTCGCCATCCCGCACATCCCCTCGCCATCCCGCACATCCCCTCGCCATCCCGCACATTTCCTCGCCATCCCGGGCCCGCGGTCTCTGGCGCTCTCTGGTGGCTGCCGTACGGAGCCGCTCCCGCCCGATGGAAACCCCCCAAAAAGCTCCCGCTGCCCTCCCCTGCTCCTTTCCCGCTGGCACTGCACAYTTCGGGGCTGTCCCTGCGGGATCCCGCTCCGGTGACCTTGAGCCTGTGCTCTGGGAATTTGCTGTAACATCCCAGGCTGTTCACCCCTCCACCCTGCCCCTGCAATTGGGAAGCCCTGCCAAGTTCATGCAACAGCTTTGACGAGGGTGTTCTTCCACCACAGACAGGRGAGGAAATTGGGTTTTCGATGCTGATGAGTTAATAGGAATATCTGGCAGCATTTCACAGCTAAACCCCTAAGGGACCCCAGACCCTAAATGCTGACCGAGTCAAATCCCATTAAGCAAATCAAGAAGGAGCAGACTCAAAATTGGCAAGGGCAGAACAACTGCACTGCTCTTCCTTGCTCCAAATGTGAGCCATTTCCACACCTGATGCAGAAGCAGGTGGAGCCCTGCCATGGTGCCCAACTGTGCTGCAACAGCCTCATGGGACGCTGCATCCTGTGTTTCTGAGGGTTTATTGGTGCCACACGTTCAGCCTGGGTGATCTGCATTGGTGCCATGCCACAAGGAAGCCTTGGC
>NW_026623719.1:465972-467422 GCF_030028575.1 Malurus melanocephalus | reverse complement strand
CAGCAAAAGACACAGGATGGGGGGACTTGGATTAGATGGAAGGAGGAAGATGGGAAAAGCAGGGTGCTGCTTACATTCAGAGCAAACCACAGCCAGAAGGCAAAGCCAAGGTCTGCTCYCATCCTCAAAATCAGCCTGAGGAACATGGAGGCTCAGGGAAAGACCTTTGGTGTGTCAGTCCAAGGGTCTTGTCAGACCTTCAGTCCTGTGGTCCATGAGTGCAGGTGGGGGC
The DNA here is from genome assembly GCF_030028575.1 of Malurus melanocephalus. NCBI lineage: Eukaryota > Metazoa > Chordata > Aves > Passeriformes > Maluridae > Malurus > Malurus melanocephalus. The sequence continues at coordinate 467,190 of NW_026623719.1, read as the reverse complement.
CAGGCAGGAGCACCTGGCCAGCATCTCATCCTGCTGGGCTACCTCAGGGGCTTCAGAGTCATTCTCAGCCAGCAGAAGCTGCACCCCTTTKACATTTATTTCTGCTTCCATAAACTTGTCAGGTCACCTCTGGACTGCTGAAGACTTCCATATCCACAGCCTCCCTCAGCCCTTTAAGAAGCACAGCAGTGGTCAGTTGCCAGCAATGACATTATGACCCCACATTAAATTTGGGTGCTATGTTCTCCTGTGACTTTAGGACCTTGGCATTAAGAGGTGGCCTGGCACAGCACCTGCTCTTAATTGCTGCCTGAACTAGCTAGATTAAAACTATCTCATTCACTATTGCTCTACAGTCTCCTCTGCTGACTGTGGGAGAGCCAGGCTAAGGAAACTGTTCGGTGTGGAAAGAATTAGCTAGGGGTGTTCAGATCTTCCTAGAAAAGGGAGAAATTAGCTTTTTTTTTCAAGAAAACTTGGAACACACCCAGCCTCAGCAGCAGTGTCCARGGTCAGAAGGCTATCCCTGCACTGGCCTTACCTCATAGCTAATGTTGGTCTCTTATAGTGCTCACCGGGCATGAGGACGTGACAAATATGTAAGAAAGAGGCAYAGAAGAAGGCTGCTGCAAGAGATAYAAGAARTGGGWRATGTGRACTGAGGTGACAGGATGAGCCCTGCACTTGATGGGCTACAGCACAGGAAACGATGCCAGGGAAGGTTTTCAATTGAAATGGAGATATAGGAAGGCTCAGGGACACGGGAGGGGACAAGAGGAGATGCCAGCCAGGGTAAGGATGAGGAAACATGAGACTTTATGCTAGCATGAAGTTCAGGTAAATAATGAGAACAGGTCCTGGGAAAAGGGGAGATAAAGAGGAAGTTAGGCCCTGACCAGGATAGGGGAAATGGGCAAAGGGGAGTGATGGTGCTTATGGGAAGAAGGCCTTAGCACCAGGGCTGCAAAGGCCTGGGGCCAGAAATGCAGGGGGAAAAATGGGGGTTCCAGCAGAGCTGTTTAGGTATGGGTGTGGTGCCCGGTGAAACTCAGACGCCAGCAAGCAGGCACGAGAAATAGGGGATAAGAGAAAAACAGGGGTACCGCATGATGTCCCTCACCTCCCTCACCCTCCCTTCTCCTACCGGTGTCCCCTTCCCTCTGTCCCCGCCGCTTCTTCCCCGCGAGGTGGCAGCCGAAGGACACCAAACACCATCGC
>NW_026623719.1:456506-465195 GCF_030028575.1 Malurus melanocephalus | reverse complement strand
GCATCCTCGGCAAAACCTCTTTGGAAGACACATAAAAGCAGGACATCTGCCCACTATGGCAGCAGAAAGCCAAGGTGAAAGGGGTGGTGGTGAAGTTTCTAACTCACTTTACTTATTTAATTTATTATTCTTATGATGGRTGCCCAGCAGAAAAATGAACCTGTTGCAGTGAGTTCAGAGAGAGGCATGAAGACTCTCAGAGGGCTGGAGTTCTGCTACTACAAAAATACATTGAGGGAGTCAGAAGGCTCCATGGGACCTCACTGCAGTCTTCCAGTACCTAAAAAGGGCTGACAAGAGCTGGAGAAGGGCTTTTTATAAGGCATGTAGTGATAAGACAAGGGGTAATAGTCTTAAACCGAAAAAAGGCAGATTTAGATTGTGTGTAAGGAAGGAATTCTTCACTATGAGAGTGGTGAGGTATTCACAGAAACTCTGGAYACCCCAYCCCTGGAAGCTGCCATYCCTCAAGGCCAGGTCTGATSGAACTTGGTCCACCCAGGTCTAGTGGAAGGTGYCYCTGCCCATTGCAGGGGATTTGAAACTAGATGGTCTTTAAGGCCCCCCAAAACCAAGCCATCCTATTATTCTATTTCCTCCACACAGATACTCCCTCTTCTGTCTGCTCACTCCYTCCAGCTCCCTTTTGTAACACAAAGAGCACCCTGGAAGGGGCCCATTAGAGAGGAGGATGGAGGCTGTGCCATGATGTGTAAGCCTTGCTCAAGAGGCACACGAGACCAGATGTGTGAGTAAAGCCACAARTTCACCAGAGGCATGCCTCCAAATGTATACACCATGATCACCACCAGCAGAAAGAACTCGTTATTTTCAAGGTACCCAACACAGACCTTTTAAAAAAATCATTGGAGATGCAAGCAGAAAGCAGATACATTCCTGAGAGGAAAAAAAAAAAAAATCATCCWCCCATCTACATGTTTCCCATCCACATTTGCCAATCTCATCATCTGAGTAAACTGAAACGAAGGCCGGAGAAAAGACAGTGAGTGCCAGTTTTTYTCTTATTTACATTAACAAGACTCCAGGGCTTGACATATGTGCAGTTTGCTGATGGAAYAGAGCCCACAGACAAGGTTCAAAGGGCATCAGAGAGCTCCWGGCTCTTGATTTGCTTTGGGGAATCTGCCCTTGGGATTCTGCCAAGAGACTGCAAGGTAAAATCTGGTGTTAGAGGGCAAGTGGTCTCCATGAGCTGCTGAATGKAAGAGAGGCCAGAAAGCAGCATGGGATGGGAAGGAAGGAGTGATGGTAAACCAAGTATAGCCAGCCTGCTGTTTTTCCAGGTGCTGTCCACCCTGAGCAGCTCTGGGCTCCATCCTTTTGATAGGCTGACTCTGCTTACAGTGAAGGCTGGAGTTCTGCTTCTTGAGCAAAAAATAGGATCAAAAATGGGGGAAGGGGGAGAGAAAAACCCCCACCTCTAAAGGAAAAGGCACATGGGAAAGGGGATGGGCATCTTGCAGGGGTGTCTYTGTCATCTCACTCCCTGGGGCCTGCAGGGGTCTTAGGGTTTACACTTGCCAGCTGCTCTGCAGGAAGCAATTTTTCCTACTCTGTTGACTCTCTTGCCAGGGCTTCAGAAGATGAAATCTTTATTATCATGAAGGCTTAAAAGGGAGGAATACTGTTAATTCCATTTTCAAGGTCATACTTTGAAAGTTATTAATTTCTTTCTTCCAGGGCTTTGCACTCTACTCCAAGGCTTTAGGGATTACCAGCTTCTACTTACTAGGGTTCATTTGGGGCTTTTTTTTTTTTTTTAACTCCTTTCCTGTTCCTCCCCCTCCTCTTAGAAGAAGACACTTTTTTTTTTCCTCCCCTGTTCTCAATGTTGAAGCTATTTTGCTCATTGCCTGCTCATTCCCCATTGTCACTGCTGGTTCTGCTCCTGTAATTAAAACCTGACTGTGACTGCAGTGGCAATAGGCTGGCTTTCCTTGAGGTGCAAGCACCACTGTACAAACTGGGGAGGATGCCCTCCAGCAACTCTMCAACAAGATTAAGGAAATGTCTCTGGTGTCTATCAATCTTTGCACTGGGTTTTAATGTATTTCAGGATTTGCTCATGCTTTTTTAGCACTGAACAGTTCTTCCCCATGTTTTGGAGCTCATTCGYGGTGTACTAAGTACTCATCTATCATACCTTATGTCTTAGAGGARTGAAGATTCATTCTTTAATGCAGCTCACCCATCCTTCCCTAAGATCTGAAGAAAATCCCTGAAATTGTATTTCTCAGTGTSTTTCTGAGAAGGTCGTGGTGTCCAAGAGCTGTCTGCTTACACCATTTATCCTGGAGCTGGTTTACAGTAATCCTAGCCTAAAATTGAACTATTATCCTGACCAGTGAGGTTGGTGGTGGCTAGAAGACCACCTTTGTTTCAAGGTTACACMAATCTTTCATCAGATCTGTCCTGGGTATATAGAAAGTTACAATGTTTTCTCATAGCTGCAGAAATTGTTCTCCCACCCTTTTCATTTCCCTAGCAACTGGAGAATTATTTCAAAAAAAAAAACAACATCCCCCCACAAACCCCACCTTCCCCAGAGACTGATACAAAATCTGGTATTTAAAACTGTATTGTCTTCAAATCACACATTAAAGACTCTCATTCTATGAGCAAAACATCCAAAAAAGCACATAGCACAGACTTTTTCAGGACCCATTATGGGAAAGATAGGAGCTTTTTCTGCTTTTTACTTTCCTAGGATAAAGMAATGCCTCTCTGCTCATCTCTCAAGCGCATGTGTAGGGCACAGCAGACCAAAGGTGATGCCAGCACATAACCCAGTGTCTCATTAGAGGACAAACAGTGTAGCTCCCCTCACCCAGAGCACACACAGCCCTAGGAAGAAGGTTTGCTAATTGGAGGCTCTGGAACCTCTTGAAAAATTAATATTTTCATCAGTTTCAAGTCTGTCTGTTTACTCACTTCATCCCTACTACGGTTTTCTACAAGCTTCACTGGATATATGGCATGGGAGAGATTTGAGTGGGTGTGGACAGAAAAAAAGGGGCAGGGGACACACACAGGGGTGACTGGAGCAGAAAAAGAACTAAATTGGGGTGGRGAGTGACCAGCGTGCTTGAGGTTACTCTGGTACTGAAATCCAGTCCTCCTGCAGCCTYTGCCCTTCCTATCTTTACTATCTGCAGAAGAGTGTCCTCCAGCATGTCCTTGAGGTTTTCTTAAGGGTATCACCTTCAGTGTTTCAGTGACTTAGACATGACAGTCAGGCTGGGCCCATGGGCTGGTGTGTGGCTTTAAAGTGTGGGGTCTAAGTAAATATTACCTTGTGTTCCCTGAAGCTTTCATCAAAATATGGAAAYGTCCATATGTGTGCAGTGAGACCCYRTGTCACCTTAATACCCCAACAGTGCAAGCATGGCTTTAATACCTGATCCAGGCCTGGGAAAAGCCAGAACAGAAAGCCCAGAGCCCATCGTGGCTGCCCASAGCCCATTCCCAGATCAGTATTAARAARSGGAAGTTAATACAGCTCACACAGGCAGCTGAACTCACCTTCAGCTGGATGAGGTGGAGCAATGAAAAGGATGCAGAAAGCTACCCCTGCTCCTCATTAAGATGTTTTAGGGAGATTGCTTGGTGCCTGTGGGCTGTGACTGAGCACACCGTGTGGAGAGTGTCACCATGGCTCAACACCCACCATGGGGGCTGCCTGAGCAGACTCTACTGCAGTCATGCTGCTCAGAGCACATCCTTCTCCAAATCCCTGCTCCCATCCCCAGGCTGCAGAGGGACATGCTGGGGAAGGGCCACRCTCATTGCTCCTTGCTCACCTTTGGCAGGGCAGCTCTGCTGTCACACCAGCTCACCCATGGCAGGGAAGGCGTTCAGGAGCGCTCTGCTTTTCCTGCAAKCCTGATTTCTTTGGAATGGTTGGGKTTTTTTTCCCCCATGCATGCCCTCCCTCCCAAATCCCACACCTCCCTTCTCCTTCCTGGTTGTTTTTTTGTTTTTAGAGAGAGCTGAGACAGCTGTATTAATCATGCAAGCCCAGCCATGTGGAATGTGCTTTATCAACAGCAGAGCAGACACTGAATGGCAGCCGGTTCACCAGCRGGCCCAGTGCACTGCCTGAGCTGGGGAGATAAACCTGCAGCTTCCCAAACCAACTTACCATCATGGGTTAGTGCACGGAGAGACTGTTCACTGGGGACAATAACCAGAGGGGAGGCCAGCTTGTTAGGCAAATTCCTGAGTGCTTTACACTGGAAATGGAAGGGGGAAGCGGAGGAGGAGGAGGAAGGTGGGAATTATTCTTTGGGCGTTTTCTCACATGGGTTGGAGGAATTTTTGTGTGTGTGTGTAAGGATTAAATCAAGACAACAGTGGCAGTTCTTTATCCTCCTCCTTGCTGCCCTCCACAGCTCCAGCTCAGCACAAGAAACAAGGAGAGCAAGAGGGACAGAGCAAGCATTAAAGTGCACCTGCCTTGCACTGGGGATAAGTCACCTTCAGAGTCTCCAGAGGACGAAGGTTCACTTGATGACTTCAGAAGCTCATCTAACACAGAGATGGTATCAGGCTATGAGAGTCCTCTGGGCGGGGGATATCTGCCTCAGGAGGTTAGAGCTTGCCCCTGCCCTGCTCTGCAGAGCAATCTGTCCATGCTACAACGCTAACACTATCACTGTGGCCTATCAGACAGCTGATTTTCCACGGCAGTCGCTCTTCCATAGGTTTGTTTCTAATCTCTGCAGTGCAGTTATGTGCTTTCTCCCCCACTGGATCCACACAGGCTCCACTCTCCCACCTGACTGMTGTGCCCTGACCTCTGTTCTGCAGGGCTGTTCTGCATGCATGCAAAGCCACGCTGGTGACTGCACAGACCTTGAAATGTCTTCCTTATCCCACTGCTCAGCTCAGCTTGGAGGAATATCRTTCTGGGACTTCCAGTCTCAGTTCCCACCCTCTGCTGCTGATCTTTTTCACTCCTGGATCCTCCACAGCACTGTACTATGCAAATATATACAACCGAAGGCTCATTTTGGAATAAATAAATCTAAATTAAAATAATGAACAAAAAGCACAGAAAGAGAAGGCAGTAAAGCAATTTCTCTTCTCCGGCATCTCTTTTTTCTCTAAGAAAGCTTGTTTCTTTTCTCTACACTTTTTTGGGGGGGAGGGATGGGAAGAAGCAGATTGGCTTTTAATTTTTTTTTTTTAAGCAATCTCAACAAACAGAAGCTGTCTGTTGCTATTCAGAAAAAAAACCCACTAAGCAGTGTTGGTARCTTGGCATCAATTCCTGGCATGTCTCTTTTCCCTAAGATGCTGTTTCTGTATCCATACCACCTCCTTTTGGAAGACACTATCATAACCTCGGACTTTGCTATTACTCACTCTTAACCACACAGTCAAAATAGGATACAGATCCATGCCTTGCCTCWTTCCTATGAAATAGCAAGAAGCAATTACTATGATGTTGGCTGCYTGCCTTCACCCTGCCTTGTCCTTCCTGTTCCCTTGGCACCCAGCACAGCCCCAGCCCTCAGTGCCTGCAGCCCTGGCAAGGACTGACACTGACCCTGAGCAGCAAGAGGAGCTTGGTCTGTCTGAGCATCCACCCTGCAGAGCCAATTCCTGCTGCACTTAACCCAAGGCACAGTGAGCTCTCTGGAAAATCTGGATGGATACCACCAGTGGGAAGCAAGGAGAGCTGTGAGTTGTGCTTCCCTGCCAATGCCCAGGGCTCAGGCAGCTTTTAGGGGAATGAGGCATGCTCTGAGCAGTCAGTCACACATCACTGGAGTGACCAGGACAGCTGAACCATGTCCCTTGAATGCCTTAGGATTTATTGCAATACCAGACTTGACATGGTTTCAAATATGCCCTCATGTGCTTGGTCCCTATGGCCATTATTTTTTTTTTTCTGCTCGTTATTTCTTCCCTATTTCTCTGTYAGGATCAGAGAAAGACAAGATTATCTATCTTGGCCTGTTTATGCTATGGCTTCCCAAGCTCTGCCAACCAGTTTTTTTTTTTTAAAAAAATACTTGGAATTTTACTGACCCTTTCCTGGAGCCCAAATGTGAAAGCACCCTCAGACCTCAATGAAGAGGACTCCAGAGGTGGTTGGGTTATTTGCTGGTCACATCATACTGGGAGGGCTGACTGCCAAGTCAGCAAACCCCCCATAGAGAGTTAACCCTTTACAGCCTGTAGTCTCYGTTGTAATCCCCCAATTTGTCTCTGTTGAGAACAGTTGTCTCTGTTCTCTCTCCCCCATGGGAGAGAATCCCCATGCTTCTCTCCTTAGCTTTGATGGACTCAGATGTCCTCCCTTTTTCCAAAGCAGACCCTGCTGACRTGAGAGCAGCCAGCTCAGCAGAACGGGCAGGGCCATGCACTACAGAAAGTGAAAGGGGAGCAGAGGTGGGTGGGAGGTGGCCACTGCAACAGAGGAGCTCTGTTCTCCACAGCTAGGACACCCAGAGAGAGGAAAGAGGACTGAGAGGGTGTTAGACAGAAAGTTGGTCTCTGCTCAGCCACTCCAGCCATCAGACCCAATGAACATCTCTCCTCTCCCTCCCCCAGCTCCCACCCACCTGATGAAGGCATTAGTGACAGTACAGGCTACACAGGCTACAGCTAAATGGAGACTATCTACGATCTACAGCCACACTGGGTCATTCTCCAGTCAGTGCATGTTTGGGCAGAAAGATTCCTCATTCTCCTTTTCCCTCCCACTCTGCTAATTGCTAACACACCCCTGCTGTAAATGTTGTGTCAATCCAGTGATGGCCATGGCTTGGCTGATCAGGCTGACACACTTGTTGCCCTGTGGGCAGATGTGGRTGTGCTGCTTTCTGAAACACCACATCCCCCTTGCACAGCTCCCAGGGCATCAAGCTAAACACGCTGAGAAAGCCCCTGGKAAGCTCTGGCAAGCCCTCCTCACAAAACTCCTGTGAGGAAGACTCCCAGGTTTTGAAGCCCATCAGCCTGGCTAAGCCATTCTGAAGTGGACACCAGGTGATAAACACAGGGGAAGGAGTCCATGTTCAAAGGAATGGGACAAGGGACAATGAAGGACACAGATGGAGCAAGTGCCATAATTGTGACAGGTCCCTTTGAGGTTCAACGGTGGCCACACTTGCCCTTCCATTGGCASATATGGTGTGGAATGAGCAAATTCTCTTTTTCCAGAAGAAAAACCCTCTTGAAAAGGCACCTGGTGATGCAGTAAGGCCCCTGCTTGGTGACAGCCAGGTCTTGTGCCAGCCCATTATAACATGATGTTACAATGCAGACAGAAAGATGTGATGATGTGGCATCAYCCCAGAAGACATTTCAAGGCATTTTGAGTGCCTGGCTGCAAAATCAGGAGGGCTGGAAAATTTGTCAAGGACAACTCAGTTGAGAGTTGAATCAGCTGGGCTCCACCAGCATTTTAGGAAACGGTTTCATCAAATTCAAGTCCCATTTGTTTAGTTGAATGGGCTGCTTCTGAGTCTCCAGCCTGACTGAAAGCAAGATGTTTCCACAGCAGCTAGCTAATGATAGCAATGCTTAGCGGGACTGCAGCGCTCCTCATCTCAAATCACCTTCCTTTTAAATTAATGCTCAAAACCCCACAGGGCAGGGAAGTGTTACTGAGGATTAACAGAAATGAAAAATCGAAGGAGAAAGAGGAAGAAGGCTGTGATTCTGGTTATTGAGGAATGGTTTAATTGAGGGCTGAAGACTACATTTCAGAAGGTCAACTCACAGGAAAGAAAAGGTCTAACAAAACTTTATGGCCAAGGTTTCTTTGAAGGTGAGCAGCAAAGTAAAAGCACAGGTCATAGGCACCAATATCTGTGCTGAAGGCCCACAATGGAGAAGCTGGTAGGGACTTTCAGAAAATGAGTGAGGTCCAAAATATTTAAGCTCTACTTTCCCCCTCTGCAAAATCCTCTTGGTGTGTCCTGGGCCACTGGAGATACACCAGCATTTGGCACCACAGATTCCTGGAGACTCCTCACAGGAGTGATGTCACATCAAGATGTCCTTCAAGATGATCTCAGGAGACTGGGGAGCAGTAAAAAAATAACAGCTTCAGAGACAGAGAGGAAAGTGTTTTAAAGGATCAACTAAAGCTCTAAAGCAGGATGGCCTTGGCAAGTTGATTAGGAGGTGTATTTGTAATGGGAATCCTGGCCTTGCTCACTCGCAGATTTTGCTTTATCATTTAGCTTAATGGGCTCCTAATTCAAAACCAGCTGTAAACAGAGCCGGCTATGAAAAAAATTAACACTGCCTGCCTGTGGGATTTAAGGATATATAATAAAAATAATCATAAAACCAAAGAGCCCTGGGTTTTCCATCAGACAAAAATATTTGTCATTGAAAATTCTGCTTAAAAAAAAAGAACACCTAAAATTGGAAAACTCCTCAAAAGCCTACATCCGAAACAGCCTCAGCAACTTTAATTTCATATCCAAGCACAAGTTTCATTTGCAATACATAAGATAATGGTGTTTAATTGGATTTATTTTTCCACAGTAGGTTCCCAATGGCCTACTTTACTCCTTTTCTCAGCTCCTTGAATGTTATTTACAAATCACTCTCTGGGATTTAATTTTAATGGTAGCTTGATTTCTACCTCCCCCCTTTTTTTTTTTTTTTTTTTTTTTTTTTTTTTTTTTTTTTTTTTTTTTTT
>NW_026623719.1:317527-456485 GCF_030028575.1 Malurus melanocephalus | reverse complement strand
CACTTTTTGTTGTGGTTTTTTTTTTTTTTTTAAATTTTTTTTTTAGGTGCTTTTCTTTAATTGTATTTGTGGATTTGCCTTTTAAATATGCAATTGTGACTACATCCTGAGCCTGAATAAGTTGCCAAGAGCAGAGCTTGATTTGAAAACGGCAGAGTAGTTAAATGGAGCATGTGTAACACCCAGCATTTATTGTTCTTTCATGGGAGTACCTGCAGGTGCTTTGTTCAAGCAGGTGCTCTTTTGCAAAACAACATGGGCTCCTAATAACACTCTATCCCAAAGCTCTGTGCAGACATTAACAATTTAGGTCTCTGAGCAACACATAAGTTGCRTGCACCTTCCTCATATGGCACTAAAACAAAGGTACTGAGGAGCAGTAGGCCAAGATTTTTTTCAGTGAATGTGGATATGCTGCCTTATTGTTAATTTGGCTTCAAACCCCACTTTCAAACGCTGTAGCCTGCTTTCTGGAAGTGCCTGGTCTCTGTGTWTTTTTCTAGAATGGAAAGATCACAACAAAGCCTCAGATCTCATACGGATGTTGGGACCATGCTGGCTGCATGGGCAGGAGTGGGCAGCACTGAGACTGAAAAAAACACCCAGAGCCTGTTTTCCCTTGATCCCTTCTTCCCTTTTGGAATAAAGCAGGCAGCTTTTGGAATAAAGCAGGCAGCAACACCTCACCATGTGTCTCTTTTCGTGCCCTCTGCCTCAGATGCAGGACTATGTGACTGGCAGACTCAGAGAGGTGGGACAAAAGAATGAGAAAACAAAATGTTTGACTGTGGATGACAGGATGCACAACTAGAGCAAAAAAAACCTTCTTGGCAGTATTTTAATTTTGAGTTTTTCACTTGTCCTTCCCACCATCCCTGCAAAATTTTAGATCGGCTTATGGTTTTGATCCAAATCTGAACAAGTGGGCAAAGAGAGCTTAGGATGGGAATTTGTTTGAGGAGTTGRTCTGCAAGGAGGTTGAACCTCACTAAAGACTGTCCAGACCTGGGTGACAACACAGTGTCATGGCTCAAAGCTTGCTTAAAGGTTGTTGCTTTTCAATTGATTGGGCTTTTGAAAAAGGAGGGGGGAAGGGAAGGATGAGGAAGGTGAGCAGAAAAGACAAAATGACACATAAATGAGAAGGAAAAGCCCTTATTTTCCTGAGCTGTTTTGCCTGTGCCTAGCTCTGAGCAATCGTCAGGATGACGGAGAATGACCCGGCTAAAGAGCTACTTCAACATAAAACATATACTGACCTGGAAAAGGATTGGGGAGTGTGGGTAAAACTCGTTCTAAGGGGGGAAAAAAAACCAATAAGCAACATGCAGGAGAAAAGGACAAGCCACTTTTCACACCAAGCAAGCAGCAGATACAAACCTGATGGAGTTGTCCATCCCCAAATTAAATGGACTAGAGTAGGTTTCATATACAGAGCATTTTGCAAGCAACATGCCTAACACACATCAACATCCCCTGGGTATGGGAGTAGGAGWGAAGTAATTTGAAAAACTAAACAAATAATAGCCAAACAGCAAGGGGGCTTAAGCACCTGCAGTGAAGGTAATTGGAGTTGATGGGCCATATCTTCCCTCTGACTTTCAAGACCACTCATGTCATCACTCTACAGCTCCTCTTGTCAGACACCTCTGTCTGGAAGCTAGTCTTGGCAGAGAGGTGTGTTGTGGAATTCCTCCATGGGYAGTTGCTGCCCCCTGAGAACTTTCTCAATAATGGATTTCTTGCCAATGACAGGTCCCTGAGGATCTGTGCATGGGAGCAGTCACCCTGGTGAATCCTCGAAGGCACTGTGCTTCTTTAGGGTTTTTTTTACTCTGAGAGGAACAGTTTTTGCAGACTCATCATCTTCCAGTTGCAGGCAGAGCCTGCTGTCTTGTTTATAGGGTTTTTACAATGTCCTCATTCACATCACACAGGACTTTGATATACATCACTGCCAGCTTCATGGTTTGCTTCTTCCACAAAAGGATCCCAAAAGAATTGCACTGACCCTGAGGGAAACCAGTATCAAAGCCGTCTGATAGTCTGAGGCTAACAGTGGTGTTAATTCTGCTTCACAGAGGGTGCAGGTGATGCACAGAGCAAGGAAGCAGTTTGCCCAAGGTCAAASGCTGAGGTGTTGGCAGAAAACAAAGAGCACAAGGTCCCCAGGCTTGGCCATTCTCAGTGKGGCTCCTTTCATTGCCTCCAGAGCTTACTGGGTGCCTTGTACTGGCTGAGACAAGTTCCTACTCACTGATCCATCAGGAGAACACTCAGCTGCAACAGCAGGTAGGACTGGGGCACTGAGCTGTCTCCTGGCTTACCTGCTGAGATCACTGCTGATGGACACAGAGCTTGCCAGGATAAATCAGTTCTCTGATCGCCTAGGCCCACCTATTTGGAGGCTAACGCTCTTTCTACAGTATCCTTGGTGCAAAGGCTGAGTTTCTGTCTCACTGAAGCTCATGAGGATTGAGCAGGTCAAGCCCATCCATGTGACACTGGCAGAACTCTGCCCTCACAGTGGTAACAGAGCTGTTTGAATCCACAGCAGGCACAGGGGAGATCAAATACAAGTCTAGCCTGGATCTCTGTGTTTATGTAGCAACAGGGGACTATTGTTCTGCGAAAGCAGGCTGTTTGTGCTGACAAGACTGCCTTGTTATTTAGTTTGGTTAAATAACTCAACTCCCCTTTACCTTCTTCCTGCACAGCAGGCTGCAGGCTGCACAGCACAAGCAGTTAAAGCAAAGCACTACGGCCTCATTATCATGCTGCTTTCTATTCAAGGACTCTATCTCTGTTCCTCTCTCCCACTGTGAGCTGCTTTTATTGCTCCACCCAGGCTCATTAGCAGTGTCTCAGCCTTGCCCCCTCTGACTGTCAGCCCAAACCACTTTTGTGTCTCCTGAGTCTCCCKGTTACTGACAGCCCTGGGGATAACGTGGGGTGGGCACCAAGAGCCACCAAGAGGAATTSTGGCCACAACAGTCAGGGTTCCAAAGCCCAGCAGCCACCACCGTAACCAAATGCTTGGGCACAGCAAACCATGGGATGGAGGGATGTCACCTGTGACAGAACACTAACAAATAATGCCAAGTTAGAGACTAATGACACTCTTAGGAACGTGCCTCGCTGTAACCAGAACTTCTGGGCTCCACCTGACACTTCTCAAGTTGGCACAGTCTTGCCAGCTTCTGCTTCCCCTCCGCGTTTGCTGATTCCCCTAAGGGAATGCAGCAGGGGACCTGCTGATGTGGCAATCTCCTATAACTGAGCCAGCAGGACTGCATCAGAGTGTGCAGCACTGTGCTGTTGTCTCCTCTTTCAGCCTATGGGRTGGGCTAGCTTGGCAGGAGGCAGAAGGCAACTAATTTGGAAAAGCTTTTCTTTCTCTCCTCTGCTTTGTTAGAATGCACCAAGTGCTGCAGCTGCTCCTGTGGGCCTGGGGAGGGGTGTGTGGGCTTGCCTATRCATCACACAGGTGTATGGCTATGTGTGCACACTCACCTACACATAAATCTATGTATCTGTGTTCCTCCAGCAAGTGTCTATCTGCTCTGTGTGTGTATTTACATATATATATATATATGTATATAARCATATACACCTCTYTGTAGCATGGCTTAAGATACAWATTGTGACTTTCWCTCSTRATGCTTTYCATAGAACTTTCTTAGATGACYAAAAYAAATAAAACCCCCATGTTCCCTACCTCCTACTACACTTGGAGGAAGAAGCCTTTCCCTTCAGCTGTGCAGCCACTTTTCACCTCTGTTGCTCTATGACGRCAGCCCTGGTTCTGCCTCTCTGTCAGGTAATTTTCAGAGATGTGTGTTGCTGCCCCTTTCTTTGTGCTTAGGGGTTACAAACCTTGCTCCCAGGCTCTGGAGAGCTGAATCAACCTACTGGTCCACCAATGCTGCCAAACACTGGCCTGCCTCCCAACTCCTCATACCCACAGATGTGTGACAGAGCTTCCTCTCCTGCATGGGCTTTGGTGCCTGTTGAGCCCGGCCATGAATTGATTCAGCTCAGTAATTCAAAAGAAAACATTTGGGGGCATTTTGGGGAGATGAGCARTAAAGCTCAGTTACCTATTCACTGGTTTGGTACGTTGACCTGGCTTGCTGGGTTGTGCACTGAGTGACAGAACAAGTGAAACAACAAAACCGTGTGGCAGAGAGCAGGATGAGCAAAAGGACTAGGGAGGAAGAGATGTCACCAAGCTATTATATCAGTTACATCATCAAACTGTACCTGAGTACCCTCTCTACAAACACATTCCATATTTGCTGTTGGAGACAATTTCCTGAGTAAGTTAAAGCTTTGGTATGGCCATATTTAAATTGTTGWAAACTCAGTCTCCAAGAGTGAAGGGTATAAATCTCCTCACCTACAGCAGGCAATCCTGCTGCTACATCCTTTAAGGAAGATCACTAGCTATCTATTCGCACAGCTCAAGGGAGCTACTTTTGTATTTTAATGCATCTTCTATCTGTGACATTGACATGTGAGGCACTCAGCCTCTCTGAGAGTTTCTCAGTGCTCACTGAGATTTCATGAAATGGTAGCCACCAATTTTTCTCTATTGCTAAACTGCTCCTTCACATCATTTGGCTCGCTCCCTGTCTGCCCTCCACCTCAGGCAAAGCTGCCAGTACCTCATTATTAACTCTCTGGTTGTTTCTTCACTCCTTGCTGCCATTCTTTTTTTGTGCTGCAATGGGACACTGAGGAACCATCGCTGTACTTACCTCCCCAGTGGGATGCTGCCCTACAGTGAGCTTGTTCTCTATTTAAAAAGAAAATAAAATCTCTGATTCCAAGGATGAAAAACACTCCCAAGTATTTGAGTATCTGCTGTACCTTGCAAAAACTTGGCACTGCTTTATTTTTCTGTCTGGGTGTGTGGCTGGGAATGTGCATTACCTGTTATTTCAGCTATTGTGTGATCACYACAGCATTTCTTTCATCTGGGCTTGTAGGTTTTTGCAGCTGCTTTCTTTATGAAGCTGGAGTCCCTTCACTCATTTCCCCCCTGATTTCATTAACCTTCAAAATATCAGCTGTAGACCACCTGAATTTATTTTTTTCTCTCTCTTCCTGTCTTCCACATTAACTAGAAGAACAGAGATTTCCTGATACAAGATGAAGCAATTGCACACTGAAAAGGTAGAGATTAACCAAGCAACAAAAAACAAATTAGAAAGAGTTCACTGAAAATCATCCAATCTCTCTCAGCTCCCACACCTCCATTCTCCTGGCTCTTGTGAAGTTCTCTAGTGTTCTCCAGTATAAACAGGCCTTGGATTTCTAAAAAAATTATAAACAAAATCCAATAACTTGAAAGAAGGAAAGTGTTCTTCATCAAAAGGGGGCTAAAATAGCATCTTCTCTCTTGCAAGTCATCTTTAAAGTTGCTATATTTCCTCCTGGAACAGTAAACAGCAACTTTGCCAGGTTTTCCTGGGTCTCTCACAGGTTCTGCCACTCATTTTATGACCATGGGTAAACCACTTCTTCACTCTGTAACTTAACTTCCTACTGCAAAAGGGTGCTAACAACACACCCATTTCTAAATGACTTGTGATATTAAAATATTCATTGCTAGCAAATCCTTTGAGATCCTTTGAGGTGAAGTTCTGAAGTCATGCAAAATGCTTCTCTAGCAAAACTAACCCCCCAGCTAAAATCATATGTGCATATATACATTATTGAAYTTCATCTTATATTTTGTTTCAGTGATGCATTTCAGTTCATTGGTGTAACAGGAACCAACAGAGAGGGCCAAATTTAGAATTCAGTCAGAAATAATGGATTCTAAACTTAGAATTATATTAATATCAGCAAGAACAAATCTGGAGTATTTGAAAATTGTGTTCCAGATTGCTGCCTGAGGATTTTTTTTGCATCTCATGACAGTCACAAGACCAGGGTGAAAAGACTTTGAAAGTAGAAATTTGCTTGGTGTGCTGCAATGCTACAGGAAATCAAATACATGTTCTTTTATGATAATATCTGTTCTTCAGAAAATAWCTGCCACAAAATATACCCAAATCTGCAAAAATTCAAACTGCCACGAAATAAATCCAAAGGTGGTAAACAAAGAATGCCAATGGATTTATCCTTTTGCACTACATGTGTTAAAAACAACCAAACCAAAACTTTGTTTTTTTTGGTGGTTTGATTAATCTGATCACACAAAACAGAAACTAAACTAAACTGCATCCTTGCTAATACTTACTGCTTTACACAGCRTATTTTTTTTTCTGTTTAGAAGGACATGCAGGTCATGGCATGAGTGTTTTAATTCAATTTGGGACCGTCAGAGGAACACTGCCATCAGTCACTTTGTGTCTACCTGTCCATTTCTGTGAGTGGGATATTTTTGCTGCAGTCTATCTCTGATGCCAATAACATGTGGTCCAAGTCCAGCCCAAGTTTTGGACCTGGAATTGGGAACTGCATTTTGAATACCCTGCAGTTTTTATGTGTGTGTGGATGGAAGGTGAGGGGCAGGGACTCTGTTAAGGGTCAGGTTTGAATCAGCTGCAAAATTCACAACCAGCAGGTAACACTGCTCTAGAGCTTGGTCTAGTCCCAGCTTCTGTCTGTTTACACTTGCTAAGACAAACTCAGTAATTGAAAGGTAGCAGAATGAGAGCCAAGGAATCTTATCCCATGTTTCATCTGTTGATTACCTTTTCCCCCATGCTCCCTATGGTGTRCCCCTTTAAAATCATTCTGTCTTTTCTCATTTCTGTCCCTTCCAGTCCCAAACCAATTTCTCTTTTTCTTGACTCTGTCTTGTTCTCCTCAGGCTCRGTGGCTAGTTCTCTCCATCTCTCTGAATTACTTGTCATTTCTCAGCTGTCATGGATCCTCCGAGCCCTGGCCTTCTGTCTACTTATTAAAGGGGCTGTCATTCTAAAGGGTTTTTTGTCTCCAGCTTTAAAACAAACACTTYTTTATTATTTCAACAAAACCTGTCATCGGCAAAGCCAGTCAATCAAAGGGCCTGACTGTAAAGCTTTTGATTTGGCCGTGTTTGTGTTTGATGGCAAGTATGAACCACAGGTATCCAAAGCAGAGTGCTGAAAGCCAGGTCATGGCTGGAACTTCGAGGGGATTAGGYTGTCAAGTAGAGCCTTCCTGATTTTTAGCCACCATGTGCTTCCTGTGCAGCTGTGTCTTTGCCAGAGCCTCCCTTCACCCTCTCCCATACTCACTGTAAAGGTATAGGCTGGCATTTGTGACTCCCAGCTTGTTGGCAGCCACGCAGGTGTAGTTCCCGTAGTGTTCCTCAGTGACATTGGCCACCATCAGCAGAGACTGGCTCCCCGTGCTCTTTATCTCCAGGCCATTGGCGCTGTTTATCCTGGGAAGAGAGGAGGAGAGGTGCACAGGGCAATGGCAGCTGTGTGTTGGGAAGGAAATCCCTCCCCAGCACTCTGAAAACCAAAATCACTCAGCCCAGCTGGCASGTGAGCATAGAGGGAAGAAAGAAGGAGATGGGAGAGGAAAGGGACCAAAGAAGGCATGGATGGAAACCAGGAGGGAATTAAAGGAATGCAGGAGTTCAGTGGGATGAAATGCCTCTAGTAAAATTGTGGAAAACCAAGGAAAGGCAAGGAAAAGGGAGGAAGCATTTACCCAGAACTGGAAATGAACACACCATGGCAGCTGAAGGCCAGACTGTACTTGAACAAAATATTCTTATATGTGAAACACACCAACCAATCCTGACCCGGGGCATCCTGTTCAGGGCTGGYGACCTTAAAATGTAGGGTAATAACAAAAGCTTCTTCATGCCAGGTAAATGCTCAGGTAGAAAGGACAGATCCTTGTTCTCTTCTCACTTACTCTCATATGCAACTCTGAGATGCTCAGGTTACACAGGGGGGGGGAGTCTCATATCTCAGCACCTTCTTCCSCTGGAAGAATGCACCTTGACCCAACTGAAGACTAACACTACCAACTTTTTGGTCTATACCATGGGCTACTTAACACACGAACATTGTATTAATTATGGATTGGCTCATAATTGACTTCAAAGCAAGAGCTCCATCCATCAGCATCTCTGGCACAGAAAGGAATTCCCTCCTCCAGCTGTGACCACGCTGGCTCTGCCGAGCCTGGTGGGACATTGTGACTCAAATGGATTATTATATTGTTTGAGAGGAGTTGGGGAGGATGATAGGAGCCTAGGAGACTGGAAAAGAGAGGAGGGAARGGTGAGCTGGAGGCCTTACCTGGTGTCATCTCTGTACCACTCGAAGTCGGGCGTGGGCACTGCCGATGCCTCGCACCGCAGCAAGGCTTGTCGTCCCGTGGCTGCTTCATTGCTCTTGGACTCTGTGATGGTGGGAGGGTCTGCACGAAGGAAACGTGGTCAGTTCACACTTCCAGGCACAACAAAATCACAAAACTATGTCAAAACAGCTGCTTGCTGTGGCCCCTGTCCCCCCTGCTCTCTGCAGGACACTGTTTTTTGAACTCTCCTTCATGTACACCGTTAGCAGCGCTCCTTACGTSTGCTGCTCTTCAGCACTGCTCACTAAATTCTGTCATAAATGCATAGGCATACACAGGCAGAGTTAAGGTTAATGATGGAATTCTGCAATTTATGAATATTTACCTATGGATCTCTAGTTCACAGAGGTTTATCAGAGAGAAGAAAATGAGAGAAAGACTTYATCAAGGGTAAAGGAAGACAGCAAAAGTAAAGGAATAAAGAAGGAATTTAACACTTGCATGAAAATTATTTTCCATACAAACTCTTTGTCTAATGCCAAAACTATAATAAGAAAGGACTGAGGCAACATGCATGAAACAGAAATACATTCATGGCATAAAAGAGAAAAGCTTTAGCAGAAGCTCTGGGTGCAACGCTGAGAGACAGACAACTTGTTGAGACACTTCCCTTACGTGTCCAAGGTTAGAGATCCCAATTAAACCTTCCTGGACATCATGCTTTCTGATAAGCTCCAGAAGGGCTGGTTTGTCAGTGTTCCCACCTCTGCTTTCTCTGAAGTCTAAGCATTGTGTCATGGGCRTACCAAACTTGGAAAATACTGTCTGTGTGCTCTGCTGAAGCTTGGTCTCAGTACTGGCTGGATAGCAGCKAGGGTAGGCACCAGCATCTTCAATCCCAGCCCCATGTTCAAAATATTAAGTGATAAGCTTTACATGTTAAAAGGCAGAATTATTTCCACCTGGCTGCTGAGAGGGATCAAGGAATAAGTGCCTTGTCTCTCATCACTAATACCTGCATGCCCTGAGATTACAGGGCTGCGACTCAGACACACACTTTGCTGAGACTCAAGTTACCATGAAACACACTCTGCCATCTGTATCTGTACCAGAACTGAAAGGCAAAAAAAAAAAAAGAAGCAAAACGGATTGTGTCAGTCAAAGGAAAAAAAAATTCTGTCTGGAGAATGCAAGGAAAGAAATTTGTTTGTGAACACATTAGCCATCTCGGTATGATCCCTTCCCTGACCTTAATCGGGATTTTATGCAGGGCTTTAGGGATATTGCAGTGCGCCCTCTAACATAATAAATATTAATAAGTGTACATAAATAGGATCCTACATTCAAAGGCTGTGGGTTCACGTAAATATTTTAACTTGAAAAGGAGGAGGGATAATAAAGGGATAGCAAAGGTGAATTTTTAACCATTCTCACTTTATTTTTTGGTTTGAGCAGTATATCTTCTTGCTGTCTACAGTGAGACAAACCTTTCCATTTAAGAGGGAAGTCATAGAATGAATAGGCACCTTTCTACAGGTCTGGAAAATTATGCCAGCAGCATAACTTCCCCAGTCTGCTGCCAGGAAGCCCAGCCCCTTGCTCTGAGCTGTCCCTTAAAAAAAGTTGGTGCAGTGCTGTCCTGGGAGAAGCAGCAGCTGGTAGTCCCAAATAAAACCAGCCTGTTGCACCAAGAAAGCAGCTGCTCTGTGTGTAGCCATTTGCTCCCTGGGAAAGCCAGGAGTGGGTTCCCTTTAGCTGTTTTCATCCCACTCTCCCCAGGCCTCAGTTTCCCTGTGATGGGCAATTACTTGGGAAGCCTGAAGGTGGTAGTGTGAGACCAAAGCAAAGCAAAGATGCTTTCTCCCGCAGTCCAAGCAGGTGATAAGAGATGGCCWGGAAGCTCCTGCGGTTGGGCAGGCCCCATTTTTCAAACTTACTGTGGCTTTCCCACTTTCTGCTGCTTGTGGTGGTGTTTAAAAAAGCAGGATGAAGGAAGATGTATGCAAATATCTGGTTTTCATTCGCCAAATAGGACTGATTTTTTTCCTGCGTGGTCCTCATGATATCTTAATTTATTTCCCTTTCTTTCAAAAGAAAAGATCTGTTCTTAAGGAATTTTAAGTTGCTTACACTACAAATTACACCACATATTAATATTACAATACTCCATCACATCACTTTTTCATATATTCCAACAGTTAAAATGTTTAAGATCCTACTGTGGCATAGTTATTATGTGTTGAAACTAAATCAAAATCAAACATTCTGACTTTATACAAACAATCTGTTTCAAACACATTAAAGCACTATTGAAATTATGTTTCACAGAAATATTTGAAACTATTAATTGGTTCTCATGGAATGTCTCCAGTTTATAAACTCAGCTGTTTTTGATATTTCTATACTTTCAGTGCAGAAACTCTGCTGCTACAGTTCATATTCATGCCAAATTTGGCCCATGAAGCAGCTGATATTAAGCCACTTCCACCCACTTTCTGAGGGAACTATAAAAAACTGTGGATTCAGAAGATGCTGAAGGGAGCCTATAACCTCGACTTCTAAGCAAGACAGAAAAGTTGATGTGATATGATGTGATGTGATGGCCCACAAGGGCCAAGGGAAAGAAACAAAGAGCAAGGATGGTATTAAAAGCTACTATAATCACCTACTGTCAAATTAAGACTGCTATGGGCTGAACACTTGCTGCCATCAGCTTTCTGCCCTAACCTGCTCCCCAACAGTTGTGCCTGTGAATCAAGGCATGAATATGCACCCAGAAATATGACTGTAGCCAGCTCCCATTTCAATTTAAGTTCATATTCTGGTGTTTAAACTGAAGAAGATCGGGAGAGGATAGAGCTCCTATTCATCCATCCTTGCTGCAAAGTTATTATCCTCTGAGCAAGGAAGCAGAGGTACATGGGGAGGGCTCACTTCACATCACTCAAATGCCAGATATAAACCCTACAAGAACAGAGGTGGATGTATGCACGTGTAGGATTAGAGAGTAACGTCAGTTTTAAATATCTTGTGTTGCTGTCAGAGGAACATGCCAGCAGTGTGGAATAGACATGTGGGATGGGATCCATGCCCCACTCCACAGGTATGGATGTAAGCCACAGCTAACCATGCCTCCCGGTGCTTTTAAGGGGATTGTGGTATCCTTTGGTCAAGCCCTTTCTGTATTATGTTGGTGCATGGAGGGTCTCTTAGGCAGAGCTTTAAACTAATGACCTGCAACCAGCCTGAAAGTGAAGTTTTTGTACCCTGTCAACACGTGCCTCCAGCGCGTGTCCCCTGGCTGTGACAGCGGTGTGGCACTGCTGGATGGCTGTGGGTGCAGGCAGGCGTGTGTTTGCTCAGAGCCAGCTGAACCCTCCCTTATCTCTCCTCGCTGCCTTGGTGAAGCTTCTCTTCACGCTGCTGTTCACCCGAATATCAATGAGTGAAAACAAGGCAGCATTTCGGA
Organism: Malurus melanocephalus; assembly: GCF_030028575.1. Classification (NCBI taxonomy): domain Eukaryota; kingdom Metazoa; phylum Chordata; class Aves; order Passeriformes; family Maluridae; genus Malurus; species Malurus melanocephalus. Next base: position 444,757 of record NW_026623719.1, on the reverse strand, counting down.
GGGGCAAACTCACAGCTCTTCTTTCCGTCTCCCTCTCCGTGTCACACCTCCCCCAGCCTTTTCTTATGTATTGCCAGGTTTAAAGCACAAACTGTACCCTGTGGCAAGTATCTGATTGCAGATAGTTTTCTCAGCGCCCTCCCTTTCAGATTGTATAATCCAAACCCAGAAAKGCTTCTCAGTTTATCCTGAAGTCACCCGTGCCTGTGGGCAGAGCTGTCCCCGTGTCCCTTCCCCARCTGCAATGTACTCACAGTTCACAGTGACCCGGACTTGCTTGACATCTGCTGAGGCAACTTCGTTGGCAGCTTTGCACTCGTACTTGCCCGACTGCTCTCGTGTKATCCCCAGGATCTCCAGGTACTCCTCCTCACCTTCAAACTCTCTGCCTGGTGGGACAGAAAAAAATGGTTCTGTTAGGCTTTCAGATTTGGGAAGTTGCTATGGAGGAACTATCACAACATGGATTCTGCAGACAAGCAGCAGTCATGAGTGATTTAAAAGTGATTTCAGAAGCTGTATCAGCAAGGTACCAGTATTTTATTTAATTGTGGAAAACTGAAAATCTGTACAGGTGGTRCAGTACATCGCATCTCACAGGCTGCCCAGACCAAGCAGCAAAATCTCCACCACATGAGATCAGACTGAGTTCACCAGTGTGATGGCTGAGCACCACCAAAGGTTAGTCACACTGACTGCTGTGCTGGTTCAGGGCTGGCTGGCTCCTCAGACGTGCTGGTGTGTTGTCAGCACCCTTTTCTCCACTGTGTAACCGTGAAAAATGTCTTTCTGACTCTCAGAGCAATCACCACCCTGAAGTGCCATCGATCAGATCAAGCTACTGTTAAACACGGCCAAACTGAGAGAAACAAACTGCAATTTGATCTGCAGAGACCAATAATCATCATCACACATCCCTGCTCTACTTGTACATATGAAATGGCACATTTAAACCCTGCTGCCTCACTTCCACACTTTGGAAAACAGTGACTTGTGTGTCAGTCAGGGCTATGGATGGGGGCAGGAATCAGGGGAGGTCTCTGGCCTCGCTTTTAATTCACTGTCTGACCTTGAGAGAGTCACTCCTTCACTCTCTSTCTGTGAACTGCAGCAAATAGCACCCCTCTCTCCCTTCACCTTCTGGCTGGAGCAGGGCAGTGAGGTTAACTCATGTAAAACACATCAGATTCGCTGGATGAAAGTTGCCAGGGAAGAATAAAATATTAGGATTGGTGTATCTACTCTATTCCTTCAGAAGGCAAAGAAAGGCACCTCCTGGGAAGAATCTGAACCACATTTCCTCCACAAGAAACAACATGAGAAACCCCAAGCCCTAGTTGTGTCCCTGTGGATGTTTAGAGAAAACATCCCCCAACTGTCAAAAGAGTAAAAACCAGATTTGGAAAAAAAAAAAAAAAAAAAAAAAAAAAAAAAAAAAGGTCAGCTCACAAGCACTCCCATTTAGGAGCTCCTCAGAGAGCAGTCATATTTTCCAAAAAACTCTCTGCCCAGAAGATATTTTCTGCTCAACAGGTGCCAAGCACATCTGAAGCCCTGCCCGCTTCACAAAAGTGCTTACAGCTTTCAGAGGGAGTTCAGATAGTGCCTACTGTTCCCCTTGGCTTACTGCATGAAGGCAGTGAGTAAGTCTGGTCTCTGGAGCTGAGCTTCCCATGGAGCTGAACTTCCCATGGAGCCATCTGCAGCAAATCACACCCCAGAGGCACAGATTTGCTGCAGTGTGTTGGCCAGATCARCCTGGCCACGCACACAGGTGATGCCAGCTGTGTGCAATTCCCTTCTGCATCAGAGAGGGACTTTGGAAACTTCAAAATCTGCTCAGAACCCTGTCCTGCACGTAATTATTTTTGTCCTTTTTTATTTTTCTTTTTCCACAGGCAATTTTCAGAATCATTCTAGGGGAAAACTGCCCCCCGTCACGGAGACTCAGCATGAAAACAGCAGTGTATCTATTAAACTCSTGTAAAGACAAGGCTCCCCCTCTCTTTCAGCAGGGCTAATCAGCAGTCCCTTTTTCCAGCTCCTGCCAGATGTTCAGGTAGTGGAAATCTTGTTGCTATGTCTAAAATTTACAGCTGCTTTGGTTTTGGCATCCCCTAACAGTTTGTTGTGGGATCTTCCTGCACGGGGGCTGATGCTGGGGAGAGTCAGCATAGAACGAAGSAGGGTGGGATTTTCACAGGTGTTTTTCACTGCTGGAACTCATGAATATGTTAGAGCATCCTAAACCCTGTAGGACCAGAGTTAGGTGAGTCACAGAACTGTGGAAGGGATTTCAGTCACCATCTAATCTGTCCCCCAGTCTCAAGGCAGGGACACAGCCCACCCTCTGCCCTCCATTGGCACAGATTCTGCAGCCACTCCTGACAATCTGCTCCTGAGCTTTGCTGTCCTTACCACTGGAGCAGTTTCGCTGAGGTTTGACCTGAGTCTCCCTTGCTGCAATTTCAAGCTATTACTTTTGTCTTAGCCACTACAGACAAAAAGAACAAATCATTCCCTCCTTCCCTGCAATAGCCTTTTATCAACTTTTAAATCACTTATGTTCCTCCCTCAGTTGTCATCTTTTTTTTTTTTTTTTTTTTCTTTTTGCTGAACATTGCCAGGGTCTTTCAACCTTCCTCTGTAGGTGAGGTTTTTTTAGGCTCTTGATCATTCTTGTTCTTTGCTTTTAGACCTCTCTGACAAGTTCACATTTTTCTGGAAGTGTGATACCCCAAACTGAATGCAGCATTCCAAATGAAGTGTTACCAGGGCTGAACACAGATGAAGGATTGCATTGCCACCACTGCACCGTGCTGCTGTCTGCTGTTTCTGGTTTTGCTACTGCAGGGATCATTTCTGTTTGGGAACTCTCTTCATTTCCAGATCTTCTTATGACATATTGCTACCTGCTAATAAAGCACTTTAAAAATCCCAGCCCCAAACTAAGCTGACAACCAACACTCCCCTCCTTTCACAGCAGCRCTCCCAGTTGGTAGGTCAGTCAGTTGACTGGAAAGTTAATCAGACATCAGGGAAAGACTCACAAAGAAAAGGTTAAAACATAATTTGCCTCTGYTTTGCAAATAATTTGCTCTGTAATTCTGCCTTGTTTATACACAGAGTTCATTCCAAGTGGGRCTTGCTTCTTCTGCAATTTGCCCTTGTCACAAGACTGTCACCGTAATGAAAACAGGGTTGAGGGTGACTTAACCAGCTCTAATGGAGTGACACCCTCATTAAAGGTGCTGTTAAGTCTGTCTGTTAGAGAACCACATCAGTGGAGCTCCAGAGTAACCTGAAAGGGTAGATACTTTCCCAAGGGAAGATGTTTTTGAGCTTCTCCCCGGCATACATACATGCAGTTAAAGTGCACCATGTCCAGCAGGAGAGCTTTCATAGCTACACAGAACCCTGCCCAAGCCATGACGAGCTGCTGGCTTGCCCAGTGGAGTGCCCTGGAAATAAGTGAAAGGYGGGACTTCTGTTCTAAAGGGCATGTCAAAGACATCAATAATCCTATTCAGCTCCTCGTTCCCCTGCTCCAGGACACAGATATAAGCATAACACTTCAGGGAAAGTTTCTGTGATGCTCTCTTGCTGAATAAGTGGCAGCACTGTTCTTGTCCCTGCACTGGTGACCCTGAGCATCAACATTTTGCTGCAAGAACCGAGCTGCTCTCACTTTCAAGACAGACCCTTTCACTTGTTGCCTTGTCCCCTCTAAGAGCACATTAACCATTTCTAACAAAAAGCATTTATATGAAATTGAGGTGTTGTAGTACAGATCAGGGAGAGGAAAGATGTATCACAGTGTGTTAGAGAAATGTCAGGTTGTGATATCTTGTGGAGAGCTGTAGAGATGTTTTCACTAATTCACTCTGGCAGCCAGATTAGGTGAGTCATATTAACTCTAACCTCTAAGGCAAACAGGGGGTGGGGGGAGCAGCAGCAGAGCTTTATACATCCAGTGAATTTACAAATGTTTCTGCACAGGAGCTGGCTTTGGCAGGGAGCTGATGGTTGTCACTATGCAGTTTATCAAAGCGGGAGGGASAAGGCTTGGACAATGCTTTTGGTACAAACAACAATGAACATATTCTATTAGGTGAAGGAGGGACTGCCAGCTCCTGGCAAGCAAGCCACCCCATTCCCATTACGAGAAGACATTTGCCTTGAGCAGATYATCAAGGGATGAAATTCTGACCCTACTGCCAAAGCTTCCTCGCTGGCAAGGGTTGTATTCTGCCTGGCTCAACACAGCCCTTTCCCAGTGAGGAGCCTTKCAGGTTTCCCTAGGGGGATGACTTCTCATCCCAAACCATCCCCTCGCATGACTTGAGGCAACCTGCTTCCCTGCAGGATTTTCTGCCTTCCACATGTTCCAGTTAGCTTGGTTTGTTGCTACAGCCCCACTAAACACCATCTTGCCAAGCTGTAGCTCCTTAACTGTGTCCCAGTAAATCAGAAAGAGGAGCTTTCTGCTCTGGAGGCTGGAGATAGAGCACGAGCCTGGGAGGTTTGACAATCAAACCAAGAGGGAACGACCTCGAGCGGCTGCTGCTGCTGCTKGGAGCTGGCAGAGCCTTTTTAGCARAGGGATCTGCGGCAGCAGCTTTGATGTGTGCAGGAGGAAGGCTTTGAAGGCCTGCTTGCCTCAGCCACATTTCCTATCCCCTGGCTTCCTAATTGGACCCAGTAAATAATGAACCTGAGCAGCAAATCTGCACGGCTATGCCAGCCTGCTGGCAAGCAGCCCTTCTCTTCCCCTACCCCACTGGAAATAGCCTTTTACAACCCCTTTGGCTCTGCAGGTTGTCCTTGTGGGTGTGCACACCTGCCTTGCTTTCATATAGATACAATATATATATATATACACATATATATAATATGCTGTATTTTATATACTATGCATATTATTTATTTTTACATCAATAAATCTGCCTGTGTGTGAAGAAACACAGACTGACATGTTCCCCWGGCAGTTATGGACCCTTTTCACCTCTGCCCGAGCAGCCCCTTGCACCGCCACACACCRCCACTCTTTCCACAAAGGCTAAATGCTTCCTTTCTACAAATGACACACACATCCAGACAAAATCCCACTTGTACTGTGTGCAGAAAGCTCTTTCAGGTAGTCGGGGCCAGCAATGCATTCAGTCACGTGCTCTGCCAGAGAGGCCTTTCCCTTCATGCCCTAGTTTCTTACATCTCCAAAGGGAAAGCTGATCTCCAGAGGTGGCAGCCACATTTTGTTTCATCTGCTCTCCTGTCTGTGCATCCAACCCTGGGCTTCTTCTTGAGCAGAGATTACTTTAGGTCTCTTATTTTTTTTTTAACACTGTAGTGGTCTTAAATTAAACTGAAATTCAGATCTGCTCRAGGTATCTGTTTGCATTTGGCATGTGGAGAAAAAGATCAGCCACCCTGCTCCAATGTTTGTTTTCCCTCCAAGCATCTTTRTAGTTGTGAAGAGGGGAGAGCAGAACGGGTTATGCATCTTTGCTGGGCCTAAAACAAGATGCAAGGAGATAAAAAAGATTGGAAATCAATGGATGCCATTTGAAGTTCTTTGTGTGTAGCGCTTCTATTGCTGAACTGCAGGTTTTGTTTTCTCTGCACTCTCCATTTAGTGTTTGAGGTTTTGCTCACCTAACTTTCCCCCTTCCCTCTGCACCTTCTATTCCCTAGGAACAGACTTCTGAAAGACAAAAATAGCTAAGGGAGTCTTTGACATGATTTTTTTGTTTTACCTCCAGCTGAGACTTTTTTTTTTTTTAATTCCAAACTTTGAAGTTTTCGTTTATCAGTTTCTGTCTCCTCAGCCATCACAGATTCCAATGAGCTTGGCATTTTTCCCCATCCCTTAGTTGAAGAGGCTTGTTTTTAGCAAAGAGATCAGTAGAGAGAARCAGATGGTGGATAAGCAAAGGGACAGCTAGTGCTACAACGCTACAGTGAGGAAGGAAGGCAGTAGCATGGGAAGTGGTGAAAATGGGGAAAGCTTGAGAGAAAGCAAAAATAGATGGAGAAAAAACAGGGRGAAATGAAGAGGGACAGTGTTTGGGAGAGAGAAATGAAAGTGATACTCTTCAGTGACTSAGAAATAGAGAAAATGGTAGTCAGCTACTGACAAAGGGAAACACACTGAGACAGAGSGAGTGAGAAAGGCAGGAGGTGAGGCAGTGGCAGACAGAGAGATGTACGGCTGGGAGAGAGGCACAGCCATCCCTTGTGTAAAGGGAGCCATGAAATAACAACTGCCAGAGGGATGGGAACAGAGGGGTCACATGTAGTGAGGCAGTAATTACTCTGTTTAAGCAGCAAGGCACAGCAGGGTATTTATTGTTTAAGCTGGCCTCATGCCTCCCATGCCCTCAGGTCTGTAGCTATTACACATAAACCAAAAAAAGAGTGCAGCGCCAGGGAGGGCTCTGGCCTGGCTCTGGCTCCATGAATGAGAATGAGTCAGGCTGGGAGGAAACGCTCTGGCAAGGTTTTCCCTGGCGTCACCAGGACCTTGCTCATCAGCAATCACATTTGCACCTTTTGTGCAAAACTGCCTTCCCTGCCTCCCAGCCAAGGACAGTCCCAGGAGCTCCCTGGTGGGGTGAACATCTGCTGGCCTGACCTGGCTTAACAGAGCCTGTGATTTTCGTGGGCTCTTTCTTCTCAAAGTTCACACATCCAGCATGCAGATAAACCCCTCCAGGTTGAGAGCAGCTTCCCCAGAATGAGCAATGTCTCTGTGCTTTCTCTCTCTCAGGACAGCACTGCCCAAACTACTTGGGATGACTCGCCCATCACYGACAGGAGCTGGAGGCCAAAATCTGACAGCTCAGATGAAATTTGCATCCCGGTTGTGGGTGCATTTTGGTGGGGTCATCTGCCTGAGGCAGCCTCAGCAGATCCACTGTATCTCTGAATTTCCACCCCCTGTTTTTCCTAAATGACCACTAAGGGTCATCACACTCTCACACACAGCCCCGAGTCTGGCCACGGAGCAGGTGTGCAATATACTACTTCATCTCAGCAGCTGATTAGATTTTCCATTCGAAATCCACATAGGAACACCAGAAAGAAAGGGAACCACACCCTAAAAAAAAAAAAAAAAAGAAAGAAAAAAAAAGAAAAAAAAAATCCACCCCCGCTTCAGGTCAAAGCCTTGTGTTTGACCAGCAGTTTTCTTCTTCTCTTTGCTGAACCAGAAGAAGGAATTAATGTTCTCTCTCAACTTGAGATATAATTTAAATCAGATTATTTCTTGTTGAAGAAGATCACTTYTTTTTTTCTCCAAAATTACTTACTGAATTTAGCCTAAATTTGTTAACACTTTTTTAAATGAACACAAACAACATTTTTTGGATAGATTAATTGCTCTTGAACAGAACTTGGCTGTGATGCCAATGTATAAAGCAAATTATGAACCATGAGGTAAATTAAGTCATGTAATGTCACAACTACAGTATTATACTCCCTAAGTGTTGCATACTGCAATGCAAGTTGTCATGACTATGCTACCAAACACCAAGCCTTAATTTTACTGCCAAGAAAATGACATATAAACATGAACAAACCAATAGCTGCACCATTTTCTGCATCACAAAAATTTTGCCTGCTGCCTTCTGAAGGGTACTTTAGAACAACATGAGGTAGGAGTTRGATGAATCAATGAGAGGTCACCACTCCTTTGAGAGCCTTAGGAGTTTTCTTGCATGTTGTGGACACTTATAAAAAGCATAAAATACAACAGCAAGCAGTYCTCTGTTACAGTCTCCAGTGACTCTGTCAGATGGTTTCCTTTCATTTGGCCTCATGTTCTCCTYTTCCTACAAGTTTTCTTATTTTGCACAATGCACTTGCGCTATCATTGTTACAGTTTGAAGACAAGTTCCTCCTCACAAACACAAGACCAAAGAGAAGACTGACAGCAGCATGTCCCTTTTGGGGCAAGAAGCCTGACTGAACTGTGTAATTTCTATCATGCCAGTGAAGAGCAGGGATGGACTGCAATGCATTTCCCAGTTTAATTCCACAAATCATTATGTCAGCATCAGACCTTAGGGAAATCTTGTGCAATGGCACTCAGTGGTACCGACCGTGCCAGTCTCTCAATCTAGGAACTATGGGGTTGGTCTGTGTTTGCTGGCATCTTTAAAAATCCTTRTTCTGTTCTTTACAAAGTCTCTTGTGTCTTATGTAGCACAAGGCATGCTCAATATACCATTGTGCAAGAATCAAGTGGCTCGCTCTCGTAGGCATCACCAGAATGTTTCCCTGTTTTTAAATACAAGGTGTTTGTTCCCTCTTGTCCTATGCCCATTCATAATGTCTTGGGATGAGAGAGAAAGAATAAACACAGAACTTCAAGTTAATTTAATTTTTTTTTAAATTAATGACCCACTTCTTCTCAATGATTAAACTTAGCCCATTGAATTCCATTCTTATGTGTTTGAAAGTTGGAAGAAGGCTTGAAAAATTACAAATCGGCACAAATTTACTTGACATGGGAAAGAGCATTAACTCGGAGGGTTAGGCATTGCTGTGGCTCTTTTCTGCAAGCTGRAGCCAAACATTTCATGACAAGATAACACAGCCCCTGAATCTCCTGTCCTTTTGCAAGATTGCAATTCCTGTAGTTCATCCCTGTTTTCAGTCAGGCTGCTGTGAACACCGAGTTCACAAATAAAACCTAAAGTCTGGGATTTCTGTATCAGCCTGGATCTTGCCACTGATCTTTTAAACTGCTATAGTTTTCAACTGAGGAAATGAGGTCAAAGAGTTAAGCCACCCCTTAGCAAGATTTACCCTTTCAAAAACACGCCAGCGTGTTGTGATGCCTGGCGCCAATATTTGTATAGGTGGATTAACTTCTTGAAAAATCGTTTTGTTTGCTTTCCTGTTGACCCCTCTCCYTGCTGCAATGTATTTCAATTAGATCCAGCATAGTAATTGCCTGACTACAATTACCATCCCCCATTTCTGCTCCTGGTGGAAGAAGGAAAGGGAATACTTTGTGGGGAGYACAAGGGATCAAGAGATGAGACTGRCTGGCTGAATTTAGGATTGAACAGGCATCAAGTATTGCCAGGTATTGAGGTGAGAATCACAGAGGGTTTTGAGGCAGGATGGGGTGTGCTGGGAAGGGATTGTTTGGGCTCACACGCTGCTGRAATTTTTGATCAATTGGGCTGGCTCCTGTGATGTTATCATCTGAGGTATCTGCTGTTGATTCATAGTGATAGCAGTCCAGATAAATGACTGCTTTGGTCCAGGATATTTAATTCTTATGCAGTTAGCCACTCCCTTGCTTTCCAAAAAATAAAGAGTCTCTCTCACACTTGCAAAGCACTGGCTGTGAAGGAGAAGGAAGGCATTTGCTCAGTGCCTAATWTTGCATCTCGTACAGTCCTACAGGGGAGGCAAGCAGAGAGGAAATACAGACCCTGATTTTGAGGTCTTGTAGCTCTCTGACGCAACTACTACCTCTGCTAGTGCAGCTGTTGGCCGTCAGCACTCCTGAAAATCATGGTTGTGAAGCAGCATTTCTTTCCCAGGGATATGGGAAAARGAAAGGGGTCAGCAGAAAGGGAGAGGGCAGAAAATTTTAAGTGGAAGAAACAGTTTCAAAACAACACCTTTCTGACTTCTTACAGCCTACCCCATAAGTTTAAGAAGCAGTCTGAGGACAAACCTAAAAGATATTTCATTGCCTTCATCCCAACACCTTAATACTTGTTCTGATGATTACATAAAATTTTCAAAAAATGCAGCTGTGTTGGCATGAGAAGACCGTGGCCAATCACGTCAATCAGAAGTGTCTCACTGGGYTTCACCTTTCTGAATCCCCCTATTACCATCACAGACAGGATTCCATTTATTTCTCTTCTCTCAAGTCCCCAAAGGCACTTGTTTCCTGAGGGAAGAGAAATGTCTTGCTCCAATAGGAACCCGAGTCAGCCAAAATACCCAAGAAAGCAAGAAAAACCATCTGTTTTATGCTGAGGACTCTTTGGCTCCTTTCCGCCAAGCTCCTGGAGAGGCAGGGGTCTCATTAGAGTGCCTTTGCAACTGCACACCTGTGAGACTTTGACTGGAACTGAAACAGCAGTTGTTCTAATTAAACAGCACAGAGCAGGCCACCTTAATCACTGGCATGATTTCATCTTCCTTGAGGAGAGAGGCGAAGAGGAATCAAAACTGATAAGAGAGAGGGAAGAAGGTGAAATGTGCTGAATCCCTGGTTCCTCAATTTAAAGCACTAAGGGATGTCTCTCATCTCTGTAAAGATTAATGTSAGCTTCTGATGGCATGTTTTATTAAATGGTTATATAATAATAATTGATATTAGAAAGCAGAGTTTCCAAAAGCCACTAAATGCTTAAACAGGACAAGACCCGGTGGCTTTCAAAGGCATTTGTGCCTGCAAGTCACTCAGGTGCACTSGAAAACTTCACCTCTACTCCTTTATTCAAATCAGTGCCTCATTTACTCCATCAGCGTGACCTTGCCAGTCTTTGTGGCAGAAACTAGGGGCAGAGGTGAAAACCATAAGCCCTCCAGGGAGACAGTCCATGTTTCCTCAGCCTTGGGTGGAAGTAGGAGGTGCCAGCAGCACACAGCCCGAGAGAGAAATCCATCAGTKGAGGAGCAAGTACCCAGACACCAAGGACACCTAGAAAATAACAGCATGATAATTCCTGTCCTCACTCTCCCAAAGCCTCTAACGGGGAGGCACATCTGTCCCTGAGACTAGGCWCACAAACAGACCAGGTAGAAATGCTGCTGGCAAGCTAGAGGGCCAGTGGGCCAAAGCTTAATAGGAAAACAGCAGTGATTTGTCTCCACCRCTATTTATGTTTCAAGCACATGACAGGTTGTCAGTGGAAGTGAGTGCTGCTAAATTTACTGCTTCTCAAATCCCCGCCACAGTTGCATACTTGACAAGTCACTTCATTTGAAGGGCTAGGTGTTGGGCTGGGCTTTCCTCCCCTAGTGCTCTCCTTCAATGAAAGCCACAAACAGCTTTCTTTACACCACAAACAGATCCCCTTGGGGGTCTATGATATCAAGGTGTGCGTTTAGAGAAGAGGGACGTGCCCAGCATATTCCCTTTTACATGCTGGTCTTGTTCTGGGCCGCTTGACTGCAGATGTGTGTCTGACAGGACACACACATGACTGAACTGAGTGAGTAACAGCTTGGTTACAGCACTGGGCATTCAGAGACAGAGAACATGAGAGCCTGGTGGGAATGAGTGAGAACCAGCTGGGTTTGTGGGTGGGAGCTGCCAAAGATTGGGGGAATGCAGGAGGAAATGCAGCTGGGTGAAAGGGTGCCTGAGGAACAGATTCTGCACCTATGTGTGCGTGTGTATTGGCGGTGGAAAAAGGACGTGGAATAATGGGTGTGGGACTGGAAGGATGACTGAGCATTACAGTGAGGATGTGCAGGGAGGAAGGCTGGCAGGCAGGGAAGAAGGTGAGAGGGTGAACACAGGGGTGTGCCTGTGGTCTTGAATGTGGAGGACTGAAGAACAGAGTGCCATTGCCTCCCAAGAGCTGCATGGTGCCTGCGTCCAGGCAGCCTCACACACATCTGCGATATAACATATTTGGCTGAAAATCTAAACCACCTGGTTTCAAACTCTCCTGGAAGGTAGAAGGGGAGTTAGGCTGCCACATATTGATGGGGGCCATAACAAGCCCAAACCTTCCCTTTTTTCTCCCTAACTTGTCCTCACTGCACTACAGAATCCTTGCTGAAAGGCTCAGATCTTACCTGCCTGGAAGCTGCTCCCTGCTTTTGCAGCTGTGCTGTTGGACAGCACCACATCTTCTCACATGCTGACTGCTTTTGGCTGCAGATATCAAGACAGAGCTCAGGAATATGGTGTTATGACAACCAGCCAAGTGGATGTAGGCACATCCTCCTACCACAACCACTCCATTTCTTCTACCCACAGTGGATCTCCCTGCTGTCTCCCGCACAACTCTTGAACTTATGCACACAATCCTTTCATTTTGTTCCCTCATGGGCACTCAGTAAATTACCCCTGTGCATGGACACATACCCCTTCAGAGAGTGTCATGCAGAAGCAGGACACATCCTCTTTTCTCCTGTCACAGGGGTGCAGGACAATTGCAATTCTTCTCCACCAGCCCTTTAGGAATCTGCTCTGCTTCCTTTTCCAGTGGTGTAGGCCAGAGGCCCTTGTTCTGCAATTGTGCCTCACAGTTTATATGATTAAATGTAGCATCTGCAGCTATATTAGCTGGGCTATTAGTGACAAGTGCTATCAATCCTCATGCTTCAGTGAATAAACTGATCACCAGCTGGGGACAGAAATCTCCCCTTGTCYCTCATCACCACAATGTACAAACTGCTTTATGTGGGTTTCAGAATGGAGGGAAACAGAGACATGGAGTTAGTGACTGACAAATAGTTTGGGGTGTCTTCTATTCTTTCTTTGGTTCTCTGCTTTCCAAAAAACACAACCAACATTTTATTTTTTTTTTATGGGTGGCTCCTTCAAGGCTGTTCTGAGTTTTACTGGGGGTGGGGGAAAACCATAACAATTGTGCCCTCCCACCTGGCATCCAAGKACTAAGGATTCATCCAAGTAATCATCTATGCTTCTTGGAGTGAGGCCCTCTGACACTTTTACTGGATAATAGCATTTCTTAATAACCAGCATTTCAATCAAATTTCTTTCTATCACCTCTCCAGCACCAATACTCTGAGTACTCTGTATACGTTAGGACTCAGTGGGGAAAAAAAATCCTGCAACTTCAACCAGAAGGTATTGAAATAATATTAAAAAAAAACAGGTTTTCAAACACTCTCTCCTAAAACACTCATTTCTCAACTGCTCTCAAAACTGCTGTCCTTGTATTTCTAAGTCCAGCATTCCAAAAGGGATGCTGGGTTTGATTAAAACAACTTCCTGGCTTATAGGTTATGTCAATATCCTGGTGGGATTTTATGCCACTAATCTCTGCAGTCTGCGGCTACAGAACAGTTGAAGGAGGGGAGGAATGYTAACTGTATTAAAATGGCAAATCACCTGCAGACTATTTTCTCATTACTTCAGGAGTAGAAGGTCTTGAGATAATTTTCAGGCAGTATGAGCTTGAATGTAGAGGGGGATCCAACATGCAGGAAGAAAAGGGGAGAAGAGAGAAGAGAGGGGAATGGGGAACAGGGGAAGAACTGTCAAGACAACAAAAAATTTAAAAAGCAGCATAAAGAGGATAGTTTGTGAGGCCCAAGTCTTCAGGAGAAGGACAGAAAGGAAATAGATAAAGAAAGAGACACAGAGCATGAGACAGAGATGCAAGTTTGATTAARAAGAAGCAAAGGGATGCAGTGGGTTAGGGCAAACAAGCAGAGCTCTGAGCAAGGTGAATTGCCATGGGAAAGCAGCGGGGAATGCAGTCACTGTTGGCTGGGAATACAACATAATGAGGGGTAACTGGGACCTGAGTCCTCCAGATGTATTGCTGTTATATTGATCTGTGGTAAACAATTTCACTGCTCACAGGCAATTCACAGCTGCTGCAGTATCACTGAGGCCTGGGACACTTACACACTGTGTATACATGCATGGGCATACAAAGAGGAAAAAGGTACATTCCCATGACCTTTGGTGGTGAGGGCTTGGGATGGAGTGGGAATGTTTGGTGCTGGTTCCTCCTCCTTACTTTCTGCCTGCTTCGTCTCATTAAAAGCAGATAAAATACACCATTTTAACAACCATCCCACTTCTAGGCAAACAAGTGCTCTTATTGCTACCTACTCAAATACAGAGATCCTCTGAAAAGTCTGCAATTCATGGATCAAAAAGACAAAGAAGAAACCCTGGTGGGGAGGGAGCCCACAGGCTGGAATGCAGCAGGAAGCTGCTGCAAGAGGAGATGGGGATGAAGTCAAACCTGCTGGAGACACAGGTCTGGCTCCTTACCCAACAGGAGAAATGGCTTTGCTGCTCTGTGATCTCCTGAACATGCAGCTTGGCCAAAGAGGCTCTCCTCTGCTGTTTATGATGAGAAGGTTGAGGTCTGCTATGAGGGGAAAGAGTTCTACACTCAGATCTGATGAATTCTGGCTTTTTCTACACCCTTCTACCACCTCTTCCAGCTGGAGGCACTTGTAGGAGTCGTGGGAGAGAGATGGACAAATGAAAAACTGAGATACTGAGACACCTATTCAGGTATTTCTTTACTGAATCCCAAAGCCTTCCTGAGCTCATTCCAAACAGAAATTGACTGAAGGTGACATACAGCCCTCTGAATTTGAACCTCCTCGGGACATTTGYGCATACTGGTCCTGTCAGCATGCTATGTTAACTCATATATCACTTGTTTAATGATTTAGGGATTTGACCACTTTAGCTTGGGAGCAGACAGTGAATTGAAGGCCGGAAGGTTTGATTCCCTGCCTGTGCTTCTGTACACTCAGTCATCCTCAAAAGTGGTTGCTATCTGCACAAGCCTAAAGGCAATCTTGGCTCTTTCAATTAAAAAAAAAATAAAGAAAAAGAAAAGACTGAGACATTTAGGAGTCCTCAGAGAGACAGAGATGGTTTGAAGCTGGCAGAGAGTATCTAGCACTGCTTAGAATCATAAGAAGGAAAATGGTTTTGATCCCTTTTCCAAGCTGGAATACCTCTCCCCACCTGCACTGTGGTGCCCATCCCCATCCCTGTTCAGGAAGAAGAGGCAGGGATAGAGGCTGGCAAGATATTCACTTATAGTCTTTGCTCTGCTTTGTGCATGGTAGCTCTGGAGGTACAAGCAGCTTTTACAGGTCCAAGACCAAAGCCTGGTCTAGGTGATAGATTAAATCTCAGTTTAGTCTTTCTAGGGAATGAGGCTGCAGAAATTCTTACTGAGTTTTCTCAGGAGAAATGCAGTCTGAGTTAGATTCAGACTAATAGCTTAACACTTGTTCCTCTCTAAAAGCAGAAAATGCCCAAGGCATTTTTCTTGTGCTTGTGCAAAGACACTGATCACAAACCTGTATACAGCACCACACTCTGGCTCCCTTCTGCAGAGAAAAATCATTAAGCAAAATCATACGCATACACCCAGCAAAAAAGGCAGAAGATGAAAAAAAAATTGTGTGCAGAGGGAGCAGTCACAGCTGTTTCAATTTATGAGACAAGAAATTGTATTTCAAAGAGAATASAGAAGTTTTCCCCTTTGAGAAAGTTATTAACCAGAATTTGCAATAAACCCCACTCCATTTATATGCCTCTAAACTGAAGTGCCCTGATAGAGATTATATTGCATTCTGCAGGGCTCTGCTCTGCCCTGCCAAGAAGAGCTCTCGGCCTCTGATTTTGCCATCCCAGAGGTCTGAATCACCTCTCCTGCTTTTTTACCCATCACAGCCCTCCTTCAAYTTTCCCCCACTTTTTTTYCCCCTCTTCAGTTCACACACSTCTTTTTCTTTTCAGTTTTTCCTCTTACCCTGTCTCCTCCTTCCTCTTCCCCTATTATTCTCCTTTTAATCTTTGAACCCATTTTTTTCCTTCCATCCATATATATGTCCACAAGACTGAAACCTGACTGTAACTYGGTTTAGCCACTGCAATGACAAAAAAACATTCATGCATGAGTGGTGTATTGGTGAAACATCTAGGAGAAGAGTTCCCATACTTGCAGCTTTGYTTTGCTTTTATAGCTGTCTGTTGCATGCTAATTGCTTCAAGGGTGATGATGCCATATTGCACCACATGGCTGGAAAAGACTTCATTCTTYTGCTAAAAAGCTGTAAGGAACTGAACCAGGGAGCAGAGAGCAGAGAAGGTAAAAAAAAAATACACTACAGCTGAAGGAATATGCTACAGCTAAAGAGAAATCACTTGGAGGTGTTGGCAGCAAAGAACTCCAGCTGGGCAGCTGGAGATTTCCTTGAAGATGACCCACTGAAGCTGTGTTGGATTTGAACTGGTAAAAGCCTGTGCCTGTTTGTATTTGAGGACCACAGTGGAAGGCTTAATGCTAATTAAAATATTTTTGCATGTAGTAGCTTTGATGCTTAGCATTTAAACAAGAGAGCAAGAAAACAACAGAAGATATCATGGTGGTATAAAAGAGGGAGTCAAACACAGGGAGAGAGAGAAGGTCAAACCAGCAATCCCATGCATACCYGCTCTCAAAATCTGAAAATGTGGTGTGGAACACATATCCATGCTTCACTATCACTTGTTAACAATTAAGTAAGGAACTTAGGGAGATTATAGATTATCAATGAAGGAAAAAAAATAAATCAATCCGGCATATAAATAAAAGACAGTATCTTAAAACTTTCTCACTGCTGGAAGACAGTGGCYTGAGTGGACCACTGCCCTTTCTTCTGGCAAGGCTGCTCTTAGACAAGTCCTCTGTGTCCCATTTCTTTCCACTTCTATCTCACTGTGTCTCAACACACACTTTTCTATATATCYATTTGTGTGTGGTCAACTTTATATAACAGAATTTGTATGCAGCAGCCTGGGATGAAAGCAGAACAAGCATTGCAAAATTGATATTCTCCTCATTAAAAAAAGAAAAATYCTCCCTTACCAAGTTTGACCTGGTAACTATATCTCCCTTTTGGACAATATATACTGTGCTGTACATACAATGGAAGCAATAAATAAGCCATAATGTAAACCAAGAAATATCTTTCTGATAGGGCAGTGAGTGTTTGACATGCATTCATTGATTTAAACATCAGACAAACAGGTAATGATGAAAAGATGAGAAAATGCCTGGTYTCACTCAAGAGCCTAATCACCACATCACAAAAATCTTCCACAGTTTTTTACACAACAACTTTCTGAATAGCTCCTGCTGGGGACTCAAGGCACTGGGGTGGGAAGTATTTGACCCTGCTGCCCAGAACCTTTCTGTTTGGAAAACAAAAGCCTTCAGTTTCCAGTATTTGGAGTCTTGCACTTTTCCTAGCACGAGTCATGGGATGTATTAAGCAAGAGCTCAGTACTCAACAGCAAGCAATAGTCAGTACCTGTACCAGTAAAGGCAGGGTCTAGCCCAGGATGGGAGCAACCAGCTGCTGTTTTAGTGCTATAAAAGCAGCTTTTCCCTGTTCCCATTGCACGTTCCTGCCTCCACTGGCCAACGAAGCCTCCTTTGTATCCTGAGATACCCACTCATGTTTCTAAGCCTCTCTGTAGCCAACCCAAAACCCAGTGTCAAAGAGGCTTATGCTGAACCACTCAGGGTTTTGAAGTCAAACAAAAACAAATTGGAAAAAATACAGCGTRCTGGAGACAGTCTTTACAGTGAGCATTCTATGAGCCTTGGCAGGAAAGTGACTGAGCATCTTACTGATTTGTACAATAGTGCTTCTCTTTCAATTCACCTGCTTTTAAACAACACACTGAACTGTCTCAGGAGACTCCTTGGTTAGGGGTTCATCTCCACACAGCTCTTCCTGTCCRTCTCCTTTTAGCAACCAGCTTTTCTGTTCCAGTTCTCTCAGTATGAATACCTCTGCAGGGAAAAGCTGTTTTTCTCTGCAATCCCCAATTTAATACTCTGACACGGCATCCACATCTTGCTGCTGTTTCCTTCCTTTTTAGTAAAGTTCTATCTCTGCCTTTTATTCCCCTTCTCCTTAAGTCATTCAATTTTTCTCTTCTCTCTGCCCTGCTTCACCCTTTGTTGTGGGTTTGTGTTTTTTCCCTTTCCTCCTCTCCTGGAAACGTGCCAGCACTACAGCAGAAGGGAGCACATCGAGAAAGGTTAGGCAAACACAACGTTATGATCAGAATCAGCAACATATTGCTCATTAAACATTTAAAATCAACAGTTGCTGGCTTGATCTGCCAATATTGTGAGAAATGCCAGTTTTAGCTCAAGGTGCCTCCTGTTTCYAAAATGGCTTTATTTATGATGTGGGAGCTGGTGGCTGTGAGAACAAAACCCTACCTCCAGCGGCCAACAACACCCAAGCTACAGGCAGCTCCACRGAAAGTTCCCCAGCGAGCACCAATCACTTCTGCCTCCCCAACACCCCCGCTGCTTTTCAGAAACAAATGGATGTGTAAGAGCACAGAAATGTGTTTGCAGGAGATAAATTATTTATCTGAAATTTACTGTTGTGAAGTCAGCGTAATTCTCAAATCCGCAGACATATTTTATGGGCTGATAGGACGTTTCAAACAGGGGCATTTCTTTCAAACAGGGCGTTTCTTCCCTCCTCCTGCAAGTATTAACACAATAATGCCTCACCTGGAAAAGAAAAGAGCTGGTGCTGGAGCTGGAAAAGCAGTAGGATAATAGGCTTGYAGTTTTGCATTGTGTCCCAGTAAAGTTCTGTTTCTTGATAAACAAACCAKCATAACACTCCTTTCCCTCCTCCCTCCAACCTCTGTGATATTTGCATTTAT
Source organism: Malurus melanocephalus (assembly GCF_030028575.1). Taxonomy (NCBI): domain Eukaryota; kingdom Metazoa; phylum Chordata; class Aves; order Passeriformes; family Maluridae; genus Malurus; species Malurus melanocephalus. Next base: position 426,351 of record NW_026623719.1, on the reverse strand, counting down.
ATTTTTTTCTGCCTACTCTACAAAACTGATGCCTTTGGTAGTTGGAAAATGAAGCTTTATCACACACGAGGTACAAATGTGACCACTTTGGGTAAATCCCAGAGCCCTCCAGCTCTGTCAGCGTCCTCCCTCCTGCACTGCAGCMSTCCCTGCTCTCCCAAAACAGGTCAAAGACAGGTCATTCCTATACCCATGGACATGTCCACTGCATATGTACCTCTACATRGGCACTGTCCTCTCTTCTGCTGGCTTCTGGGACATTCCTGCATCAATCAAGGCCTAGCAAATTTCCCATTCTTTCAGGAGTCCCTTGGGTTGTACAACATACCTAAAACAATGTCACCCTACATCCAAACTGAGATTCCTTCTTCATGGAAAACMATTTTAGGSAWTTTTTYMMAATTATTCTGAAGGRAGCAGAACTGGATCCGAGGTATCAATGAGAAGATCTGCTCACTTGTCTGAAGCATGAAAAATAAGATTGTCCTAACGTCGGAGTCAAGAGGTCAATTATAAAGCACAYAGTTCACACAGCAGATAAGCAGCCCAACATTTCTGACAAGCTCTTGTCCACTGAGCAATAACAAGTCCTGCAGATGCTCACAGGCACCCTTCACTTTAAGTCAGTCAGAATGGAAATGAATATATGGCCTGACCATGTCTCTCCCTTTGTTCTGCCCACGTGTATTTATGCAAGTGCATGCTCAAAGAGAAGCCAATGGCTTGCTCAAGGCTCTAGGAAATCCAAAAGGCAGCAATAAAGACTGCAGTTTTTCGGAATGTAAGTGAGCATTTTTGAGAAATCTGATGGAATTCTTCCAACAATCCACAGTGCCTGCAGAGAACTCCAAAAAGCTCCTCACTTTAAAAATGATTCTGTRAGTAGATGCACTCCCCTGCCTGCCACTTAAGAAACCCAATCACATACCAGATCCTCCATTAGAGTTGGCCTCTCCACAGCACAGGAAAAGTGAGAAGTCATTTTCACTGAAACGTGGTCTAAGCAACTTGAAATGCTATCTAGTACCAGAGTTTTCAGAAGAAAAAGGAAAAAAAAAATAAGACTCCTTTTGCTATAAAACCTGGCATCCTTTTTGTTTGTTAATCCAAACAAACACCTGAGCTTTGGTCAGATAAAACGGGCTGGATTTTCACTGATAGGAGCAAGTCTTCACTGTGGYTTCAAGTGGCTATTTTTTTGTGTGCTGTTTGATATTCAGCAGGAAGGATGGAGCCCTTCTTCCCACCCTTTCGCAGCTAATTACCAGTCACCGCTGTCGACAGGACTGCAGGGACCTGCTCAGGTCAGCCCCAAAGACTCTACTCTTACATTCTGTGGCAGCAACTGAGGGTGAAAAATTGCTGCTACATTAACCCAGATACCAGGCAGCCATGGAGATCTCACACCCCTGCCCTGTTTGTGGGTCCATGGATCCAGACCTGGCAAATGACCCTCAAAGGGTGAGGCAGGCTGTGCCACGCCTACTCACCTTAAACAGAAATGAAATTGTCAATGTTAACTGAGGCAAAAAGATGGCTTTGGGTCATCCTCCAGTTTTCTGAGCCAGAACTGGATCAGAACAGCCCTCTTGCTCCATCAGAGGCATCCAAAGAGACAAAGCAGCAGCAGGTTTTTGTAAATAGCCAATGACTTGACTGGCCAAGGATGGTAAAGGAGCACACATGCAACTCCTGGATCTGAAAAATGTACAAATTGCAAAAAAACCACTGAAACCTGAAAGAAACCCAGCTCTTCGAATGAAGCACATATCATCTAAGCTCTAGATATACCAGATAATTTAAACAGAAACAAAGCAAGTCCGAATTTCTACTAAATGGTACCATGAYCTGAGGACTCAAGAGAGAGCAGCCCCTCAAAGCAGAAACCCAACAGTGTCCAAATGGTTTGCTCAACTTGCAGTAGAGTTGAATGTTTCATCAGTCCAATTATTTAACCATTTAATTGTCTGGAATTATTGGCCTAAAATGAGTGCTCACTAAATCTTCCCTTTTTTTTAGGCCAGGAAGCTCCTGAGTCCCCYGGGGTAGAGCAGAGTGCTCAGACCATCACGGTTCGAAGCGATGCTGCACTGCAGAAGGGTATCAGTGTCAGAAACATCTCACAACCTCCTCCCACGAGGGTGTGCTGAGGACTTGATCCTTCAGGCCACAGGTCTCCGTAATTGCCTTCTTTATCTGAACAAGGTGAAATAGCTGTGAAGGGATAACTTTTTATCGATTTAGTTAAAGTGATGTTACCTGTCCTCTAGTCTAGCATTCTCCTATAATTTCAAGACTGTTGCATTTCTTCCAGAACAGGCGGATTCAAAGTAAAGTAAAAATCATAATAATGCAGTCACGTGCAYCTCTATAACAGGGTCAATTTTAAAATTACACTTTTGGTTAAATGGGTGCAACTTGCTCTTGTAGGCAAGCTCYGAGCTCCCTTTTAAAGAATAGGTAGCACACCAAAAGCTATTTTCTTATGAGAAACCCCAGAAATAAGTTTCAAGCCTCAGAGAGAAGGATTAATTTGCTAGTAATGAAAGTGACACACAGGGAAAATGTAAAATCAATCTTGTGTTTAAAGGCAGAACAACACTGGCTCCACTTCCTTTTTTTTCCCTTTCTCCCTCATTTTCCTCCCCTCTCCCCATAGTGGCTTGTTACCACTGAGCATACATTATGCACATTACACACAAGCCTCTGCTCTGTTTAAATTAAAAAAAGAAACAGCGTTTTTAATCAATCTATTTGCACTCTTCTGCCACAACTCACAAAAGCAGTTTGATTTCTTTTCATTGCTCTCAAGAGAGCTGAACACAGATGACTAAAAAAACCACTGCAAACTTGTAATAATAATAATAGGAGTAGTAGCAATAATAACAGTGACACCCCCCAAAAAAAATAGAAAAAAAAAGAATAGAAAAAGGAGGAATAGTCAGCCTTGATCATAAACAACTCAAAACAYAGACTATGTTATAAAATGACAGATGAAACTTAAGCAGAACTCTGTGATCTGGCTTGTTCTGACCTTGGGCATCCCTCCCTCACACCATCAACAGGTAAGATCAACTGAAAAACAATGGAGGACCTCTTCAATCCCATAAAAATTGTAATGTCTGTCTGCCCTTTTTCTCCAATTCATGGCAATTCTGCAACATGCATATTTGGAAATGAAGTTACTCCTAGGAATTCAGACCCTGTCTTGTGTTTCACATACCCCACRATTCAAACACAAAATTAAAAATAGCAGAGAAATGGTTAGCTGGTTTTGCTCGTAATGAATCACAGCCATAATTAATTCTACTGTTCAGATCTGGGGATTGCTAATTCTTTTCTTCTTTCTCCAGTAAGACAACAGGAGGAAAAGCAGACCATTGCTTAACAAGGTTGTATCATGCTGAGAGCTCCTGCTCAGTTTTCTATCTGTAAACAATTTTACACYGTGAAAACCTTTTTCTTCCTCTTTCTTCAGCTGATGAGAAAAGAAAAACAACTTTCCCAAGAAGGAACCTTGAAACAGAACCAAGACCTCCTCATTGCTGGACCCCTAATGGGGGGAGACCTCGTAGCCACAGGAACTGGTTCCTCACTGCAGATGCTCTTCTGCCTCCTCTACCACCCTAAGGCAGCACCCATTGTACATCTGAAACACTTCAAATGATCTATAAACCAATATGGGGTAGCTACTGCTAGATGTATGAACACACTTTGTTCTTCCAGACCTAAATAGACTCCAAATCTCACATGTTTTAGATTSCTGGACTTAGTGTTCTAGCAGTAAAGATCCTGCCAACACGGTGAAATGTCTCTCTGCTCCAACCCTAATACATAACTTGTCCCTTTTGGCTATATGAAAGACATACACAGTACATTAATGCTAAATTACATTCRCAGTTTAAACTGTGAAAAAGATTTACTGTTCAAAGAAGTAAAGCCAGGGACCATATCCAAGATACAAATCTAGATGCTAGTTAAAAATGCAAGCATTTTGKGTTGTCAACACCTTAGGGTTTGGTTTATACTTATCTCCAACCAAAATAYTGCCATTTCCCCCTGCAGCTTAAAAAGTGGAAGAGAAGGAAAGGCACTGGTTTTGTTCCTAATTGCTTCTTTGTAGCAACCACCTGCACAGGAAATAATGCTGGTATTTGTCATGGGTTTTAAGATAATTATTAGATGTTCGAAGCACAGAAAGTCACTGGCTCTGGATGACTAACTCCGTAGAGCCACAGAATTGCTGGAGTTGGAAGGGAAATTAAAAATCATCTAGTTCCAACCCTCTGCCCATGGACAGTRATACCTTTTACTAGAACAGATTACTTTAAGCTCCATCTGGGTTGGTCTTGAATATTTCCAGAGATGGGGCACCCACAACATCTCCAGGCAACCCGTTCCAGTGTCTCAAACACTCATACAATAATACTTCCTTATATCTCATCTAAATTTKCCCTCTTTCAGTTTAAAGCCATTCCCTCTTGTCCTAAATGTCCTTGTAAAAARTCCCTYTCCAACTCTCTTCCTAGTTCCTTTTTGGTRCTGGAAGGGGCTCTAAGGTCTCCTGGAGCCTTCTCTTCTTCAGACTGAGCAAGCCAAACACTCTCAGCCTGTCCTCATGGGTCCTTATAGGACTTTTTTAATTATTTACACTCAGGCTGGAGAGTTCATGGCAACTGTTGATACTTTACCTTGCCAAGTGCAAAAAGAAACCTTACCACCTCTTCCTATGTGCACTAAAATTAGAATGCTTTCCAAGATCCTGACTTTCTTCTGATTCSTCTGTGATCTCCATGTCCAAAAATKTATTAGAGCAGAGATTCCCATCGTCCTCTGCCTCAGGAACTTCATTCCTTCACCTTTAAAAATCCTGATTATAGGTGTAACACTGGTTGTAAAACGGAGACAGTAGAAGAGATTCCCAGTGATTTGCTAATTTTTCGAGGCAAAGGATGCTTTTCCAAGATGCCAGAAACACAGCAGTTTCATCAGAGAAGACTGYCTCATCCACCATTCCCAGCAGAAACAATCCTGCCACTGGAAATAGATTTTTTTTTTTCTTTTCGCTGCTGATGTGCAAGGTGAAAGAAAATCTCATTCACTTTCTGTTCCACCAGGCCTGTGAGGCTGAGAAAAACAGGCAGTTGTTTACATCTGCACGGTGAGAAGACRGGACTCAAACACAGCGAGGTACAACGCTGCTTCGTGAGTGTGCGCTCACACACTAAAACAGGGATTAATGGATAAAAATCACACCGGCTACTGTTAGGATTTCCAATAAAGCAGAAATCCTTTAGGATCTCCTGAGGAGAGAAAGAGCTCCCACCTCCCACGCAATGTCAGTTTATCACTGACTCACTGCACTGCAGGATGGCCACAGGCCAGCAGACCCCTGTTTCAGCAGCCTTAATCCACCCCAGCGTGCACAACAGGATGCAGAGGCAGTCAGCAGTTTGCCTGCTCTCCYAGGAGCAGAAAGCAGCCTGGATGCTCCTCTTATCTAGCTCCTGGAAGCTTTGGAAGAAAGGCTTCAGCAGCAAAGAGCATCAGCTGTCTCCTCAAGATTTTTGAACAGCGGGTAGTTCAAACAGACTGCTCAAGTCTGAAGCATCTCTGGTGTCAGGGTTGAACAGGAGAAGGAGAAGAAATGCTCTTTAGTGCTTGGATATATGAAGACTTTTGAAATCCACACAGTATTTTCTCCCCTGCTGAGTTTCATTTCCCAGCGAAGAGCTATCATTATGTATATATAAAAAAATACCACCTCACATTTTCACCACCATTCAGGATTCTAAGTCCCCACGCCTACTGTGCAAATGCTTTCCAGGGGACATTTCCCTCCTCAGGTTTTGCTATCTGATATCCTTTGTAAACAGATTGAAGAATGCTCTGTTGATACACAATGCCCAGAATGGACAGGACCCTGCTCAGATGTCACCATTCACCTCTGCTACAGCCCCACTGATGCAGTGCAGSTGATGGAGCCTTGCTGACATGCTCTGGAAGGGCAGAAAAGAGCTAGGACTAAGGGAAAGGAACCAAAATSTGGGGAGGTTCAGTGTGGAGCTTTCTAATGCTCCTGAATCTCTTCTGAGCACTGCAGAAGAGCTCTGTGTGCATGTGTTTACACATGCATGCCTGTGTGCTTTAGTCTGTGATGGAGGACTTGGCACTACATGGCAAGGTGAGGAATAGGGCCTCCTTTTCTTCCTCTTCTCTTCAGAACGTTTTTATTTTCTTTTGCATTTCTTCTATGTTTCCTTGGTTTGTGAAACCCCCAGGGCAAGGTCCAGAGCTCCTGAGCACAGCAAAGCCCATGGCACTGGGCAGAATGGCTTGGATGGCTGGTACCTCACACACAATACAGCTCAGGCTTCAGCTGCATCAGCCCTCGTTATCTCAATCCTCAGCTTCMTACTGGTTTGGCAGTTCTCCTCCTCTTTCTATTTACATCTTTGTTTTTCAAGCTGTATCAAAGCACCTGGGTCTTCACCCTGTTCCCTGGGCACCCTGCCCCCAGCTCTGCCAAGAGCCCTAGCACAGACTAAGGAGACAGAGAATGGAGAAAACCTTGATTTTCTTTTTCTTTTTTTTTTTTTTTCCTCCTTCTTTGCTTTTCAGGATCCTCTCCTAGATGAGTGGCTAACTGCCTAGAGCAGCTTTAATTCCTCTATGGCAACACATCACACTGCCAAGCATTATTCACAGAAGAAAGAAACAGGATGGGGCAAATGTGGAGGGAAGGCAAGTGGAGAAAACTGAAAAAGAGTGAGCAAAAGATTGCAAACCAGTGGGTGTCAGCAGACAGGAGGGGAGGGAAGGAACAGGAACAGGGAGGCTGTGACTGAGGTGTTGATCCCTTAGTGCAGTTGCAGTTACCATGCAACTGGGATCAGCAGAGCGATGAGAGGCTGCTCTCCCCCAGGAAAGCTGTGAGCAGCTTCAAGCCAAGCAGCTTCAGAGACATCACACTGCCACCACCATCTCCAGGGCAGCCCAGCCCACTCCTCCACGTGTCCAGGCACTGGGATGCACTGATCCCTCCTGAGTTGGTGGGCACACCTTTGCCAGGGCCCTGCAGAGCGGTTCCAGGCTGCTCAGACAGGGAGGCAGAGCTGCTTTTGGAGTAAATGGTGCTGTTTGTAACACCCCAGAGACACAAAGAACCCAGCAGCTGGCATGGAGACAGGGCACTGGTTTGGTTTCCTTCTTTAATGAGCTGCTCCCAGTGAGGAGCTGCAGCACTCCAGAGGGAGCAGGCTCTGACATTGATTTTGGTGCTGGGCTCCTCCAGCCGGGTCCAGCAGCCCAGGGGTGAGGGGGAATTCTCACAGTACAGCAGGGTCAGCTGAGCAACACCATTTGTAGAGATGAAGCTGTAGAAATGGCCCCCTCTGGCCTGACATGGGCCATCCTCACCTGCCAAAAGCACAGCAATAAGATGCCTGGGGTGATGCCTGATGATTTTTGCTTTTCCTTTTTACACTTTCTGTACCCTCTATGCATCCACCTGTATCCCTTAGGCCACATGCTTGTAATTCCTGAAGCTTGATATTCCAGCTTAGTTTAGGAGTTCTTCTGGGCAGAGAGACCAAACATCCTGAGGAAGGAGTCAGTGTGCCCTGTGCTATCTTAAACCCRAGCTCARCCTTGGGTGAAGCCTTCTGTCCAGAACATCTTGTGTAAACTGGGCTCTGGCCTCATCTGGGGGGGATTCATTAGAATAGGGGGACATTACTGCATTTGTTAAGTTTCTTATTGAGGAATCCTAGATAGATATGCTAATTCCTGAAACCTATAAAACTTGTACCCGTGCTGTACACGGGTGTGCATTCTGCCATCAAGTTGTGCACCTGGGATCCCAAATACCGAGGTAAAACCCTTTTTATCCCTTTAACCGTGTCTGTGTCATTATTAAAAACTGGCCTTTCAAGGCAACAGGGAGGCTGAGCTGCTGGGAATGCCCCTTCCCAGCGTTATTCAGTGAGGCAGGCTGGCACCATCTCCAGCTTACAGGTGTCCGGTGGGGTGGGATGGCTTGCCCCACATCCCACCAGCCAGACAGTCTGTCAGAGTCTCTCTGGCACTGGGTGACACTCAAAGCCCTTTTCCATTCATGGAATGGACTTCCAGCCACCAATTTGCCCTAGAGATGAGGCAGGAGAGGGGGATTCCWGCAGTACCATGCCCTGACAGCTCTGTAAGGCTGCCCTGAGCCCCTGGGCTCACCGTGCCTCACCCTGGGGCTGACAGACAGCCAGTGCCAAGCCCAAGAGATGCTCCAACCTCTAGAATAAAATATCTAGGACACAGTGGGGGGCTGACAGCCAGGCAGAAGAAGAAACAGATGTGGAGCCGCTGTGGTGTGCGGGCTGTGTTTGACCTGCGATACAGCTAACATCAAAATCAATCTACCCACTGTAGCTGGGCCTCCACCCCTTGGCTACCACCCCCCTCGAACACCTACAGCAATGTATTATTCCTTCCATCCTCTGCCAAGCTCGTCTGTCTTTTGGCTCTATCTGCTTTCCCATCCTTTTCATYCCTCACTCGTATCTCTCCCCCACCTTCATTTTTTTCCCAGTGTCTTTCTTTCCCCACTGTGCTTTCTATTTTTCCCATTTTATTTCTCGCACCCAYACAAACCCCCTTATCTTTCAGCTGCCTCTGCTGTCTGTCCTTTCCTTCCTCATACTGGCCTAGCATTTTAAACCAGCTAAATATCTGCCCATCCTTCCTGCCTTTCAGTCTGACATGTATCTGCGTGGCATATCTATTTATTAATTTCCTAGATAGAAAATACCAGCAGAGTTGTTTGGTTTTTTTTTTTGGCTTGTTTCTCTTTCCCTCTCCTCATCATTATGAGAAAATAATGAGCTGTTTGGTCTGTTTTACTGGTCAGGGGGAGGAGGGGAGAGAAAGGAAGGGCATGTGTGAGTAGCAAGCCAGGTGCCCTGGATTCTTTGCCTGGAAAGTTCTTTTCTMTTTCTTCCTTGCCCACTGTGGCCTCATTTATCCAAGGATGTAGCAGCTTTTACTGTACATTATGAAAAGCCTAAGAAAGCAATCATTCTGCAGAAGAGGAGGCAAGAGAAGCCATTAGGAACACAAGGGCTCTCTGCTAATCATTACCTGAGATTTGCCCAGGGCTGGCAGCTTGGAAGCAGGTTTATGATTGTCTCCCATGGCCCATACATCAGGTCTTACATGAGGAGTTTTCAAATGCTTCCCTGATTCTGGGTGTCCGTAGGAAAATAAGTATTAAACTACGAGTTGGAGCAGGATATAAAAACAAGAGGACCACTGCCTCTCCCAGCCTTGTGGTCCCACTGCATCAGTCACTGTTTATGGCTGCTGCCATCTGTTTGCTATCCTTGTTTGCAGCCTCAGAGCCTSTCCTGCAGGTAGCCACAGACATTGTCCCTCATCCCATATCCATTTCCTTTAAACTTTTATGCCTCTGCTGCTTTCCCAGGCACATTCCCAAAGTGATGTCAGTCACAGTAGACACCAAGAGTCCACTTCAAGCTCGCCCATGCCATCTGTGCTTTGACAGTCTCCTTTGGCCCTTTGCAAGTGCTGCTGAGCACCTGCCAAGGAGAAGAGTGAACAGCAAATCTTAAAACTCAGTGGTAGCTCAGCAGTTAACTGGACCAGGCAAAAACTTAAGATGTTAAGCCAAGTATTTTTTGTTCCCTCCCCTTGCAATTGGCCTGAAATATCATGACAAGCATTATTTATCTTATTAAGTACACTACATTAACCTTGCAAATATGCTAATGAACGAAAGGMGCTGCCTTAGCAACTTTTTAGAATAGGAAATTAAACACGTTCATCGGAAAGCTTTTAATTATTATTATTTCTTAAATRCTGGTGTAATGCAACAGTTCTCCTTCTGCCAGGGGTGTCAGAGGAGAAGGATGAGGGACATATGCCTTCATTCTCAGAGCTGCCCCCAAAATTCCATGTGGGTATTTCTGTCTGAGCTCTACATTAAGGAGCTGCTCTGTCACACAGCTGCTGGCTCGGGGCAGGGAAGAGCTGAAGGGTGAGGCAGGCAGAGAAGGGAAGACAAAACTGAGTACCTTTGCTGAGATATTGCTTTRGCACTGGAAAGGATGCAGGTACAAKTGCTGCATGCTGGAGGAGGACTGCAAACAGAGGGATAAATGTGATGTAGGAGAGCACGGAGAGCCTGAAAGTTGTCCCACTTGGCACTGACTTTTGAAAATATCATGCTTGGCCTGTGCAAGGTTGTTCTGATTTGAACCATGACAAAGGTGTCTTGTCTCCTCATCTCCCAGTGGAGAGGGAGAAGTGCCCAGCAATGCCCACTTAGCCCAGTCCCAGGCCAGTGCAATGGCTCCCATCTCCCAGTCCAGCATGGCACAGAGCAGGAGCAAAGCCTGAGTGTSCAGAACAGCCCCAGTGGTGTCAGGGTGACAGCACAAGGCACTCCTGCACCCCCTCAGCTGCTGGCAGAGGTTTGAGCTGGTGCCACCACAGAACACAGCCATTCCCCATGCCCAGGCACATCTGAGCTGTGGGCTGGGACAGTTCTCTGTGGCAGAGTGTCACTCTGAAGGCACTGCCATGTCTCAATGAGTGTTCCCTGCCAGTCACAGCCCTGGGACCCTCAGCATGGCCCTCCTGCTTCCCTCTCCCACGGTGACACACACACTCTGCATCCCTGGCTGCCTACACCTCCACCCTGGTAAGAAGCACAGAGAACATTTGCAAGTGAGGCTTGACAAAGCCTACTCCCACCAGGTAGAAAGCTGTGATTCTCTCAGCTTGTTCTGCTCAGGGTCTGATCCAGAGTGACTCTCCACTGTGCTGCTTCTTCCCTCACCCAGACAGTCCTTTCTGATGAGTGTCCCCTGCTTCCCTTCCATGAACTGGCTGCCATTGCTCCTGTGGCTCCTTGCAGGGCAGGGTCAGCTCCCCTAGCACACTCACAAATGAAATTGCTGATGATTTCTGTTTTCTTTAAGGGTGGTGTTCCTGTGGCAGGCTGAGGGCAGCTGCTTCCACAGCTCCTGCAGCTTGCTTGTGCACTGCAGCCAGCATCACCCAGGAGATAAGGCCAAGGAGCACAGCTCTGCACAGCCGTGCCTGCTATCTCTCTAAGCTTTTTTTGAGCTTTTACGTTGTTTTTTTTTTTTTTTTTCCTAAGTAAAGTCTTAAGAGGGCAGATTTAGCCCAGTATCCAATGTCTTTCTGGAGTGTGCTCTGATAAAGGCAAAAAATCATCCCTCAAGCAGCGTAGAGGTGAGGAAGCTTATCCCATGCCTCTGCATGGGAACTGTCACAGCGGGATAAACCAAGGAAATCAAAAGCTCAGAGATTTACCCAGACGCAGAGAAAGGGATGATATTATCCAACGTGACATTGCATGTTCTTTCTGTAACACAAATCAGCTTCCATCGGTCAAATGCTGCTCTCCTCTGACATGATAGTCTCCCGGAACAGACTGCAGTGCTGCAGGAGCTCGGAGCAGAATTTTCACTTTTTTTTTTTTTTTTTTTTTTTTTTTTTCCCATTATAATTATTTTCTGTGTAGTCATCACTCCAAGGTTGTCTTTCTGGGAGAGGCTGAGGCAGCACTAAGTGGGTGCAGACCCACAGATGGCTCCTGGACAGAGCCTTGGACTGGCATATGGCAAATAAGGAGCTGTGTGCCTGTTCTCAGGCAGCAAGGAGCTGCTCCCCGCGGTGTTTTCTGATGGGCAGTGCTTGGAYAGCACAGATCTGCTGGCTGCCTCCTCCTGGACAGGATCTGTTCTAGAGGAAGCATCTCATGGGTTTGGGCTGGCTGGAAGCACAGCTCCAGTGTCYCCTGGGATGGAAAGCTTTAGAGGACAGCTATTCCAACAGCCTRGGACATGCTCCTGGATGTCTGCCCAGTCCTGGGGTCTCAGAGACACAAAAGAAACCAGCAGTCAGAACAACCCCAAGTGACATGAAGGAAGTCTGAATCCATCCCATGTTGATATTTCACTCACTGTCCTTTGCACACCTGGCCTTTCCCCTGCCCCTGGACCCCTCTGTCAGTGACCTTGCTGCCCCACAGCTGTGGTTAGCAGGAGGTGAAGGACAGGCAGCTTCTGAGCTCTCCTGTGTTTCTGATGGGGAGCCCCAAATGAGCCCCTGCACCCAGACACGTGTGTGAACACACTCCTGGAACTATATSAATTACATCTTCAAGGCAATCATTTCCACAGTCCCCAGTTGCATCTATGTCCCAGGACACTGGGTCCAATTTGGGCCCAAATTGCATTTTGTTCCACTCTGCAGCCCATGGTGGTGGAGAGGAGCAGTTGAACCATCAAAGCTGAGAGATGGAGATGTGAGAGGTGTAGGGAGGGAAGGAGTGTCACTAAAGACAGTGACACACACATAAGATAAAAAAGTTTCTTGTTTACAAAGAAAGCACAGAAGATGATGGCAAGACCCTCTTTGCCCATGGCAAGATRTTGTCATCCTCTTGGAAACCTTGCCAGAATTGCTGTCATGGGAAAGAAAGTGAGGGGTGCTGGAGGTAGAGCTGCTGGCATGTCCCCATTCTGGACGTGGCATAGGTCACTCTGGGGAGTGGATCTGATCTCTGGCATTTCAAGGACTGAGTCACAAATCACAGCTGGGTGTTTTTCAATATGCTCAGCTGGTGCTACAGAATGGAGCATCAGACAGACGTGGAAGAGGTTTAAGGAGGGATGGAGGGAGCAGAGAGGAAGGAATCTGTGTGTGGGAAGGAGTGGGCTGTGGTTGCAGAATAAAGTAATTTACTGACAAGAATGCAGCAATTTATTTTGAGCTACTACAATTGACCAGAGCATTCCCTTTCATCTCTGACTTATCTCTTCCTTCCTAGTACAAACCTTGGGCAGCCCAGGGCCTGCCTCCCTCCTTCTCTGTGGATAGTGCTGACTTGGGAGGCTACAACAGGCCACTGTTATCAGCAGAGCTGCTTCATCTCAGCTCTTTTTGCCCCTGATGAGTCCAGCAGCATCCCAGCTTGCCAGTGGAGAGAGGACAATGCAAACCCTGAATCTACAGCCAAACTTTCAGTGGGAGCTATTAAGTAGGGAGCTGTCCTTTTTTCTCTTGGGRCTCTCTACCAACAGTTTCCTTCCATCTCAGTCTGTGAACACTAAACAGGTGGTTTTCATTCCTATTTGCTGACTTCAGATTTTTTTTCTCTTTTTCCTCTATTTTTTTTTTTATAAGATTCCTGGCACTCTAGGTTGGTACTGCCAGGCCACACTTGCTGGTAACTGTGCAGTTCCATGCACCCTCATGGTTTTGTATCCCCTGCACCTGGTTCAGAAAGATGCTCCAGAGGTGAACACCACCAGTATTAAAGAAAATGAATGAGTGAAATACATTATTCAAATTCCCTTACAGAATAGTCTCCCTCTTGCTCTGGAAAAGGACTGCTGTGGTTGCAGACCAGAAAGCAGAAAGGCTGCAGAGAGGTGGTGAGAACTCCCTCAGTTTTGATTTTCCTACTACACAGTTAAGAGTGGTCTGAAAACTTTTTTGAAGTTGACCTGCTCAGGGTAGACTAGCAAAGACCATGACAGGAACTGGACAGCAATATTGGAAAATTGAAAAAAGMAAAAAAAACCAAARAAGAATAGAATTTTGATAAATAAAAGATGACAGAATTTATTTTTTATGCAGGAACACAACGTGCACTGGCCTGCTCTTTCCTGGTGTTTTAGCCTGTCAGCTGGCAAGGCTCCCAGGGGGATGCCTGCTSTGAGTGCAGTACCACCACTTTTCTTCTGAGCTGTTTCAGTTGGGTCTGTTTGTCAGTCCCACCACCTGGTCTGGGGACAGGGGCATGGAGGAGATTTTTTACAATGCAGCTCTTGCAGGAGGGCACCTTCCCAAGAACAGCCCACACTCAATCTCTGCTGTGCTCAGGCCAGAAGGTCAGAAAGGGCAGCACTCACTGGGCAAGAAAAATTATTTCTTACTATTATAGCACTGCTTTGCTATACTGATGAAATCCTCAAAAAAAAAAACCAAAAAAAATCTCCAAAAGCTATATTTTCATCYAGTCTATTTATTTATTTTTAAATTGCATATCAGTGTCTATGCCAAACACCAACAATCAATACAGGACTTAGATGATAATAAATGTTATGTTAATTGCATGCTTATTGTTACTTTTTTTTAATAAGATCTTTACATGCAATCGAGTAATAAAGCAAAACTGAGGCTCTTTGCAAAGCATACTGTTCCTCAGAAGGCACTCAAGAAGCCAGAAAAGTCTCCAAAGAGGGCTCCAGACCTCAGGTGAGGTTCCCAACACTGATCCCAGGTTTTTTTGACAGCACAGCCACAGTAGCTAATCTGGTAGCCTGGCAAAAGATACTGACAAAGAGCAGAGTTGTGTATAAAGACACCCAGAATCTCTCCATCCATGGCATCCCATCCTCATGCTCACAACCATTCACAAACTGGTAGGGAGMGGCAAAGCAGCTATCTAGGGAAATATCTCTGCCTTCCCACCAAAACCCCATTGCTCATGGCAGAATTTCCAGTTCTCTGCAYGTTAAATTGTTATGCTACAGTATTTCACTCCTTGGTAGGAAGARAAGTCTTACTCACTAGGAGAACAAAAGAATTCCTACTCCTCATTTTGGTACTAGCCTTGGAAGAATCTAAGATAAAATATGTTTTAAAATATGATATGATTTTATACGCAGGAAAATGATGCTATTTTTGAGGATTTCTTCTGCCCTGCAAAGCTGGGCCTTCAGATGAGTAAGGAACCAAGATTTGTTGCTGAAGGCATGCAGACAGTGCGCTGGTACAGTGAGCTAAAATGTCCTAAACCATTTCCAGAACATTTCATAATGCCAGACACAATCATATCTTAAATAGTAACACACAACAGCATAAAAGGGTTTCCCAAMACAAATTGCAATATGTTGCCTTACTCCTGCCTGACAGGGTTACTGCATGRAGCTTGTTCCCCTCAACAGAGCTGACAAAACCAGATGCCATCCCTGCCAGCACGCATTGTGTATCTGGGGCAGCTTAAGGGCYCTCTCACTGAAGGAATTCCTCCACCTACCAAACACAGACTGGCAGCAAAAATGCTTCACGTTTTTTTTTTCCAATCCTAATGACTGTAACAGCTTCTGCAATCTTTGCAAGGGAATTGGCCAAGAAGGGGCAGCAGACTGATTGTCACTGAGCTCAAAAGGCACCGCGCAGCGAGGGATGCACAGGAGCCTTGGGGAACAGAGATAAGGGAGCAGAGGGGAAGAACACRGCCTTGAGAGATACCTGAGATATCCCTTGAGAGATACACTCCCCACCCSAGTTTGCCTGTGGGAGTCTGATGGATGCAGATCTTTCTTAATRTGCCTGAGTGTTRGAAAAGTYTGGCTTTCTCTCYGAGTTTTGCMAYGTGAATYCAGTCTGAGCCAGCAGGCAGTCATCATGACAAAGTTCCCTTTTTCTGGACTGAAACTGGCTGCCTGTCCAGTTTAAGGACCTGACCCAAGGAGTCTCACTCACATAATAATTCTGGAGAAGCATTTAGGTAGAGCCCACCTGCAGGTGCAGTCTGTAGGACTGCCTGTCAGGAGCAGAATGCTACCTGGGGAAGGAGACAMAACATCTGCCCTAAACTTTACTGATACAGGGCTTCTCTCCTCCCTTTTCCACCTGCCATTTTTTTAAGCACCTATGTGGTGTTTACCTCCAAGCCAGAGTCTTCACGCTCTGCAAGCACAGGGGCACAAAATGACTGAAACAGTTTTGGAACAAGACATCCAGAATATAATGAGCAGGGAAGAAGAAAAAAAATTAAAGGGAAGAAAAAAAATCAGCCAGCCCAGCAAACAGCATTTAAATCTCTCTCTTCTTCTCTTATTCCCTTATTCAGTCATTTCTGTCTTGCTTTGAGTGTGCTGTTTTTATCTTCTTCACTCTCATATAAAAGCCCAGCTCCCCTAGTGAGTGTGCAGATGATGATTTGGCATTGTCCAGGACTATTATGCTGTCAGCTCTCAAAGAAAAAAAGGCTTGTAAAAATCCTGTAGTCAGACAAAGGCAGAGCATGTGGCTCAGGACAGTTTGTACTGCTGTCTGCTAATAACCTTTCTGAACAATAGCTTACATGGAAAGATCTTTCACTGAACATGAAATTCCTCTTTCAGCTTCACCTTCACTTACACCTAATTACTGCTCCACTCTCAGTTATATGCATGCTGCATACGCAAATCCTCTTTCAAACTCTTTTGTGCAGAATCAGAGGTGCATCTCCCTCCTCCTGGTCCTGTTCTAGCACAATCCTACACTATCCTGGCACAATCCACCACACACTCACTACTACACCCAGTTCAGCTCCAGCTGCATGCAAATTCACTCACATACATGATCYTCACCATTCCCAGCAATTTGGCTCTGGCTATGCTCCCAGATATATGGAGCTTAGCTTCACATAGGCCATTTTCCTTTCTTCATTTCTTCAGGAASAGAAATTTGATAGAAAATGAAGAAGAGCCTCAAGAAAGCCATTTCTGTTAAAGATGTTAGGTCAAATCAACAGCTTTTTCCAAAACACTGAAAATCAGCAGGTTTTTTTTCGAGGCAACTTGAAGAAGTAAGGATTGACAGGTGAAACAGTGCTGTGATCAGATAATTGACCCAGCTTTTCCCTGAGCCCCAGCAGTGTCGGGTTCATTGAARCCCAAGCTATACAGGCTGGTTCCTCTGCTTGGCTGGTAGAGATTTGGGCCCTGGCAGAAGAACTGAGGTGACCTATCTCAGACAATTTAGGAYGCTGTGCTCKCCAGCATTTGCTCTGGTGCAGATTMCCAGCTTCACAACAGTGCCAGGAATGTGCACATTATGTGCCCGTGCATCAACTGTCCCTGTTTACAGCACTGCACTGCTGCTAATTGTGGGTTTGGGATGAGATCCTGGACTGTGAAAATGAGCTGAAATGTGATCGTGTCTGTCTTTCTGATTTCCCCACCCAAAGCTGGGGACAGGAAATCTGTGTGGAATCCAAATGGGGACAGGAAATCTGTGTGGAATCCAAATGGGGACAGGAAATCTGTGTGGAATCCAAGGGTTTGGCACTAGGGATGTGCTCAAGGTGAAATACACCCTGAAAAAAAAAAGTGCTGGAAGGAGAAGCAGCCTTCTTTAAGCTCTGAGCTCTTTTCTGAGCTTATATAGGCCCATATCCTGCTTTTACCAGGATGCCTATTCCAAATAATGCTGCATTTATTTTAGCTGACAAACATTTGCCAGAGCTGGTGCCATAAAGGCTCATGCCTACTGAGACAAGAACTTAAATGAGGCAACCAAACAAGCTGTATATAATGGGCACACCAGGCACAGCAAAGCTGGAAAAAGACCTGATAAAAACCTGATAACCCACRTCTGTCGGATGAGTTTGGTGTTCTCTGAGTGCACTGAGTGAATCTAACTTAAATGTGGCACACTTCTCCATCCTCTTTATCTCTGCAAACATTTCAGCCTCACAAAACACCTTGAGTGCATGAAAGTGCTTACAGGGAGTGGTTGTGGTGTCAGACACCTTCATAAGCTGCTCACTGGAAGGTCGAGTGGAAAGGGAACAAGGCAAAGGCTCTGAGGCTGGAGCTGGCACAGGGGCTAATATCAAATTTCTGGGATGCTGTATGTTAGCAACAAGGATWGGTGGCCAAAATCCACAAGCAGGGGACATAGTCCAATGGCAGAGAGGGGCAGGGAATCAAGAAGCTCTGGGGAGCTGTAGTAGATGATGTTGCTTTGTTTTTCCACTGCAAATTCCTGTGAGCTGCTCCTGCCAGCCTCGAAGTGAAGGTTCACTCATCATGCACATCCACTAAGTCCTGCTCCACTGAAACAACACCCCATCACTTTCTGAGCACTCACACACAARATCAAAAATGTGTATTTAGCTTCTGGTTTATATTCACTCCTTACTCATGTTTTTCTCTCTCTTTTTCATTGTCTTGTGCAAAGGCATCATGACCAGAATGAAATCCTGACATCCTTTTGAACCCAAGATGGTTTTACACTCCCTAGATAAATCATCCCACACTTCTTTGGAAAGCATGAATGCATTTCCCTGTGGTTTATGACATCTGAAGTAGCCTGTCATTATTATTAAGTGAAGAAGAGCCTTTAAAGGCTGTGGTGTTGTCCCCAGGTGCTTCAGTGAACAGTGTTAGGGGCAGGACCTAGGTCAGCCCAATGTTTTACTCACTGCTAATATCAGACATTCAGATCTCTTTTTCARGCACAGCAGAGCCTACTTGAAGAAGTTCATCATCTTACCCAGGAGTGCAAGAAATGGGCTCTTTATGGAGTATGAAATCCATTTTCTCTAGTCCTTCATTTGGATTGTGCTTTATGACATGAGAAGATGCAGTAAGTGAATAAAGCACTGCATTCTTGCTGACTGATGGACAGATGATCCTAGCAGTCTCTATCTGTATCTCCATCTTCCCACTGCAGTATATTTGCTGGGCTGTCAGTCTTAARGCCAAAATGGCTTGGGAACCTGAACTTTCCTGAGATTTTTCCCCCTGCTCATTCTGGAGAAAGAACCGGAAATTAAAATAGAACTAAGGGCAAGTAGAGGGGGAGATACCGGCTTTGGCACCTGTAAAGCTTAGGTAAGAAGAAAAGGGATGAGTGAGGAGCTTGGACACAGCTGAAGTGCAAATGCAGCACTGCAGCCAGTGCAGAGGGGCTGCAAGAGAGCCTGTACTAACTTCATAGCACAGTCCTTACTGAGTCTCTTCCCTTAACATCCAGAAGGCAGAGAAAAGGGAAGTGAGGCAAGCAAGGATGAAGGTCATTTGCCAGGACCAGAGAGAACGATTCATAAGACCATACCAAAGCTGTTTCCTTACTCTCCTGCCCCTTAGCAGATCATCAAGGTTTGCTTAATTCAGGAGGGAAACAATCATGTAAGAGACAGAAAACCCATGAGCTGCTCAGTTTCTGGAGCTATGACAAGCAATTCTGAAAACAGCTGCATTTTCCCCCTTCTCTAGAAATAGAAGTTAAAACAAAGGCACTTTTTTTTTGGTTTGGTTTTTTTTTTTTTTTTTTTTTTTTTTAACATTGGGGATAATCTGCTGCAAGAGAGAGGAAGATCATCTGTTCAGAGCAACACTGTTTCAGAAAAAGTCTAAGGAGGTCAATGAAGTCCCTTCTGATTTGGAGATAACCTTCCTCTCACGGTCACTTTGACAGCTGGCATTGCTTGGTCTGGTCTGAAAGCAGCCAGAGCAATTCACACTGGTTGGGAATGTCACCTACTGTGTAATGGCTTTCCCCAGAGATGTTTGGTCCTGATGTGGTCACCAGTCTGCTCTGCCCAGCATGGGATCCCAAGAGCACAGAAATTCCCTCTGTGCTGGCCAATGAGCTGAGACTCCTGCTCTGCCCAGGCTAATTCTGCAGAGCCATTTGGATTCATAAGCACTCTGTGTACCTCTCAGCCATCAGCTGCAATGGGCTGCTTACATCTTCCAGCCTCTCATCTGTCTGCTCTGCCTGTGCTCCTGCTCCCCTGTCACCTCTCTCTCTCCTGCATCCAACATCTCTTGCTGCCCAGAGATGGCTGAGCATGGCCCAGACACGCTCACATCCTTTGCCTCCAKCCCCAGCTTCTCTCAGTTGCTTTCAGCCCTGAGCTTTCCTGTACTGAACAGTGAGATCTCACTGATGGGAAGAAACAAGCCAAGGAAACCTTTTTCCCTCTCTCCCCAACACACAAAAATGGCCAGTTTTCCAACAGCATCATACATGGRTTCAAACAGTCAATACTTCCCCAAGAGAAATGTAAGAAAGGAGGGTGAAACACAAGAGGGAAAAAAAGAAATTAGGGCTGTGGAAGGCTTCTTTTAAAAGCAAAGACCCCAGTCTGGTATCTGAAAGGCCAGTAATATCAGGCTAAAGTGAGTAGCAGCAGGAAAAATTGTAAAAAAAAAAAGCCACTTTCTTTTTAGAAATAATAGACAATTTTGGACAACTTCTAAGTAGCAGCAATAACATAAAACTGTTGGTGAAACAGCATTTGGAGCACCATCCAGCAAAGGTAAAACTGGGCACCACGCAAAATAATTGTTCCAGTTTCAAATGATCTTGTTTTAGACTTGCAGCCCAGCTATCAAGTGGCAGCCAGCAATGACTTCTGTGTTGCTGAAGATGATGGGGGCAGACGGGAATTGCACTGGCAGGAGCACAAATCCATCTGTGCCCTGGCCAAAAGACAGACGGCTGGTTTCATRCATGTTTCTCCCCTACAGCTGAGAACAACTGGCTGCCAGGCCAGCTCCAGGTTCAAGTCCCAGCATGGGAAATCAGCAGACAATCAGCTGACATCTGTAGATTTGATGGGATCATGAATGCCTTCCCATATTTGCATTACCTACAATCAGGCTGAGTTACAATCGACAGATTGGCAATGGATGTATCTAACAAACTGGAAATCCACTGGAAAGGCTGGAACAGGRCAAGTGTGGAGGAATGTGGACAAGAAGGATGTGAACAAACTGAAGGGTCCAGAAAAGAGCAGGAGGATGATCAGATGTTTAGGGTATATGAGCTGCGAAGAAAGGCAAAACCAATGGGACCTTCACAGCTTAAAGTAWGACACAATGTAATTGATGAAATCATGGAAAAGATTCCTACAACATAAAGCAAGCAAAATATGATTGCACCTGATTCACAACACGCAGGACAAGAAGGTATGGCCTCAAACTGCAATGGGGAAGATTCAGTTAAACTTCTGAAGAACATAAAGTATAATGAAGCACAAGCATAATTTGAATTGAGGGTGTGAAGTCATTCCAAACAAGCTAGAGAAACTGTGCAGTCATGATATATTGCCAACCCCAGAATCCAGCCAGCAGCTGCCAGTAGCCAGCATGTCTCTKATGGTGATGGCAAAACAGGGAGGAGGAAAGGAAGAGAATGGCACACAGGAATTCTTACCATTGAAATTGCTAGGATACATCAATACACTCAATCCATTTATCTCACATGTGAAGGATTTCCTTGCATTAACATGAAGTCATTGTGAACCTAAACCAGAATTTTCCTCCACCATGGCTCCCCAGCCCCAGCCTAGCCATGTGGGTGCCTGCAGCATCAAAGGACATCACCCCAGCTGGCAAATATGTGGAAATCCTCCTTCCCAGATGGCATTTTACAGGCAGGGAAGAGGAGGAATGACACCATTAGAGTTTGTAGTAACTGGTGTTGTGCATGACACCTCCAGCTAAAAGGGGAACAGAATCTTACCCAGGAAAAGGGCCAGGATGTGCCCTCCCTGCTTTGCCTAGGAACTTACTRTCAGTTTGTCAGATGCCACAGGTCAGAGTCTTCTCTTGGGTCCCAACCAAACAGGCAAACACATTTTCACCCGTGTTATGACATGAACTTGATGACCTTTTTTTTAAGAGACAGCTCAAGGCTTCTTGCTCTTCAAGATGGCATTAAAAGGTATAGCTGCTGTCTCTGAGGTGAAAAACTGCATTTGCTGATCACCTACAAATAAAAGTCACTGCAATCCAAGTCCTTCCTCRTAAAAGCAAAAGGGTTTTAACTGCAACGTGATGGCCAAGTTGCCAGGTAAGGGTGTAGTTACTTTCTGACTCTCTTRAATTTACCTCAGCAGTTTAAGATGGGGCACATATCACTGAAGACAAATGGCTGCTGTGTCGAGCTGAGGAAATGGGCAAAGGAAGCCCTACACAAACAGCTTCTTTAGTGCCCTGCCACAGAGCCTGCCAGATGCCAGGGCCTAGATTGGAAATTATGAGTCAGATCCCCAAATGGAGCAAAATGACTGTGCTCCAAGTCAGCGCTGATTTATACCAGCCAAAATTTGGCCTGCTGATCTCAAACTGGATCAAATCATTGGAGTTTCTGGCCTCTAACGCACGCCCTGATCTGTGTATGTGAATGAGGAATGGCATGGTCACAAATATGTCAGTTCATGGATGCACACAGATTGCAGGGACATCTGGCTGACGGAAACTTTAGGAGATGTAGAACTTGTGGCAATGGGAAGAAATCCATTATTTGATAAAAAGATTAGATAATGTAGGAGGAAAAGCACTTGCAATGAGCCCATTGAACAGAGGCCTCCATGGGGTGGGTAAAACAGCGTTTTCACCATTAGCCAGTTTCTGTTAATCAGTTTTGATAGAATTCTGCCTGAGTGTGTCTAATTCTTGCCACAGCAGCTTGAGCCATACATAACATGAACAGGTGCCACAAAAGCTGCTCTAAAGCCTCTACTAATATTGCTCCCTCCTGCCTCCCAGCCCCTGGCTCCCTACAMCAGCTCTGCCCCTTAGTTATTCCATTGCTCCCTAACCATCATGAMATTAAGGCATTAGATGCTCTTCTTGCAGCTATCACACCTACCCCAAACCTAGGACCCGTTTTTGGAGCTACAAACAGAGAGGCTTCATCCAATTCCAGTGGTCTAAACTTTCCCAAGGGATTTTTCAGTTTACGTAGTTATCAACTTTTTKGSYKRMCYKRCTGCCAGTTGGTGTGTATTTCAGCAGCGAGCCACYGCTGAAATAGAAGGAGTTAAAAATCATTGAAACCATCAGGTTTTCATCAGATCTCATTCTGCTKCTGGAGAGCCCTAGAAGCATCTGTTAATAAAAGGGCGGGGGGAATAAACCCCCTCTCCCTCGTGTGAAGATATCTTTTTCTATCCAGCTGCACCCAGAATGAAAGAGCTATCAAAGAAAGCTCCCCCATTAGCCATCAATTCAGAGCGACTTCAATCAGTCAGTTCTGCTGGAGCCTGTGGGAATATCTCCCCAGCAGCCTCCTACATGCTGCACTTGAGTGCTCAGAAAGAGCCACATTAAACCTGCCTGCCATCAATCCAGAGGCCTCCTTCGCTGTAGCTTAATGAGGTGAGCCAGTTGGCATCGGKGACAGGGAGCTGAGGAGTTAAAATGAGAGCGTGAGGACAAGCCACCCTGGCTGGGAAGATGTGCATGCACAGGGGAAGCCATCAGCCCCGCTTTAAGGGACTGTCTGCAGGGCTGAGTGCTGTTTCTGAGCTGCAGCAGAGCCCAGGGAGGCTCAGAGGGATGGGGACAGCTCTCCTGAGCATGTAAATCCCAGCTAGCATGGGCTGGCCTCCCTATTATCCATGGGATATGGGTGATGTTCTCTCTCATCCAYGTGGTTTCTCCTCCCAGGTTTCACCATGGACAAGTGGCAGTCCTGGTGATGGAGAAGCCATCCCCGTTAGTGCTGCTGTGACAAGGGGGCAGGTGGCCATCTCCTCACACACACTTCTTCTCCAGCTGGCACAAACCTTCCCTGTTTGCCGCAGCTAGAGGATGGCTGAGCCCCACAAAACCAAACAGGGAAACTGTCTCTTTCCCAGCCATTTTTAAAGACAAAAATTCATGCATTGAGACTCAAGGCCTCTCTCAGGACTTGTTTCTGACTACATTGAGAGGGACAAAACTAAAGCAACTTTCAAACACACCCCATTTCCAACTATCTAGGTCCAGTTTATGGATTGGACCTGGCCATCATCCATCCTGGTGACTCCTCAGGCACCTTTCTTGATCAGGTGCTCCTGCCAATAGCTGGCTCTTCACTGCTGAGATAGTTTTTTCTTCATTTCCTTGCCATTTGCTAAGACAATTGTATATTTTTCTTACTGAAAAGGAGTTGCTATTGCTCAAGGGAGCTTTCCCAAGACAAAAGCACCTCCTCTTTTGAAAATTGCTCTTCCCATATAYCAGAGACTGCATTACCAAGTGTGAGGAGTGTTCTGATGTGAAGATGGTAGTTACAGATTAAATATTGACCAACAGGTTGCACAGACATGATCTGAGGAGCAGATCTATTGCTTCAAAAGCCCAGAAAAACCCCATAAATTATTAGCAAGCCACAAAACAAAATTCAATGCAGTATATCKTTATTGCTTGGATGCAAGATTTTCACTTTCAGGATAAGTTGCTCAAGGTAAGAAGCTGTGTATGGCCGTAGGGGCAGCTCTACAAGCACAGCAGCATGTTTCCTTAGGGCTTTTGTGATCTGAGTGCTCAAGAGGAGTCAGCAGTTCAGCATGACCAGTGTCTGCTTCGAGGGCTGGCAGTCAGATGCCTCAAACTGATGGTGGGCTATGTCGTAGAGTGGGTTTGCCCCTCCTGTCACAAACGCTTCATCATCTCTGTGCTTGGCTGGAAGTAGCAGTCCTTTTTCAATCTCCTACTTTCCTCCARGCAGGAGAACATCTTGGTGGGGCTGCCAGAGACTGGGGAAGGCTGTGCAGACCTGAGCCATGTCAGGGTGTTATTGGCAAAGCAGCACATTGTGTGTCACATCTCTGGTCCTGTCWGTGCACAGAATGGTGCAGAAGGGAGGGAACAAAACTGATTCTGCTCTCTGTCCATCAAACAGGGATGGAGCCACCCTGTCCTTCACGCTGCTCCAAGAATTCTTTGATCAATGCAATCGAGAGTACCAACAGATCAAGCAGCATGGAACCTTGGCCTCCAYCCAGGCCTAGAAACAGGTCACCCCTCAAGATGACACCTTGGCCATGCCAGTGTCCTGAGGATAATCACACAGACTACAGAAAAGGATCAGCACTGCTGTACTGAGCTCACCGCTCACCTTCCTCTGGGCACTCACTCTGGGGAGATATTTRATAAAGGAGAAGGTTGACAGCTGATAAAATCCAAGGTCTTTAGCTTCAGGCACTGACAAGGTGCTCCACTCTTTCATCTCACACCTTCTTCAGGTGGGGCACGAACAACGTTTAGTTCTGCCCTCCCTAACTGAGAGAGGGAAAGTGCAGCAGGACTGCTTTGTGCACTGGCTGGAGGATGCAGCTGAGTATGAGTCCTTTCCCTACCCAGAAAGGAAGGACACTCCAAACCATGCACGCAGACCCTCTCAAGAAGCCACTATTTGCAGCCCTCTTCCCAAGCAGTCCCACAAGGCTGGCACAAACATTTGGGTGTCCCACAGGTGACTTTCTATGGATAAAGCAATAGGAGAGTGCTTAGGGTACTTGAGCAGAGCCTGCTCTGTTCTTMAGCTGGTTTTTGCTTCAGCTAAGTGCCCTCAAACTCTTGTTGCAGACCTTCCCTTGACTTCACATTCCACATCCTTTCTCACACTGCCTRTTCAGGGACTGCAAGGGGTTAT
Source organism: Malurus melanocephalus (assembly GCF_030028575.1). Lineage (NCBI taxonomy): Eukaryota > Metazoa > Chordata > Aves > Passeriformes > Maluridae > Malurus > Malurus melanocephalus. Next base: position 401,145 of record NW_026623719.1, on the reverse strand, counting down.
CAACCATATTCACACTTGCCCTGTTTCCACTGTTATCACTGCAGGGGACAGACTGAAAGGTGACAAAAAAAATTAAACCAGGAACAATTTGCAAGGAGGCTCAGTGCACAAGTGCAAACATGTTTGTTTGTAAATGGTACATTCTACAAAAGACATTTCCTCTCATCCCTGGTGGCGGTTTCTCCTTGATGTTTGCTCGAAGGATTTTATCACTGAAAATGCATCAGATGAATAAGAAGAAATGGTTAAAAAGTAATTTCACCATTGCCAAAGTCCACAAAGTAAAAATAAATGTAACAGCTTTCCCCTTTCTCTAAGCATCTTTCACTGTCTATGGGATTTTTAAGGTCTTGTACTGATGAAAATTATTACAACACCGCWACCAGCAACAATGCCTCGCTGGTGCATTTCCCTTGGCATGCCTGTGGATGCCTGTCAGGGGAATATCTCCATGCTCACACATTCATTTACATGCAACAGTCTGTTTTGATCGCAGTTCAAGTGCCCATTTGTGCACAGGCCACTCGGCGTGCACAGCTTTCTGTTCAGGATGTACCATAAATCCCTTTCAAATGTGCAATAACAGAGATCTTACACTGCTGTCGGGCTGCATAGAAACAATCATTGATTTCTGTATCATTYATATCGCTTAGCTTGCATTGAAATGAATCTATTAGGGGTATTAGGCCTGGTCTACAACTAATTTGGGTATGCATTTAGTAATAGTCTGATTAGGATGAGGAGGACGTGGTCAGTGTTCACTGCAGGCTTAACATCTGAAGGCACCATCACYTCCCCATGGTTCCTCTTACGTCTTGGCTAGAGATTATTGCTCCTCCTGATGACGCCAGCACCTCGTGCTCCACCTCAGGCAAAAAGCCAGCAGCARCCTCAGCAAGATCTGCTGACATTACACTAGAGCAGATGAGAGAGGCAGRATGCTCTCCCTTCCTCTGCCCATACAGAACTGCAATATTCAGCAAGGAGAAGGTTAAGAAAGAGCACAGGTGAAACAGAGGGGCAGCACTCTTGCTTCTGATGTTTATGAAGTTAATGTCTGGCACATGTAAGTGCATATACTGGGACAGCTTTCCTGGTCCTGTTGGGCTGTGCTGCTTTAGTATAACGTGCATTAGACTGGAACTACAGCTGTGCAGTTACATTGATGTGTTCGTAAGGCCTCAGCTAATGAGGGCATTAACCATAGCTGTAAACCCAGGCCACACTGCTCTCCCTCTCTCTACAGTAACTTTAATTTCAGGATCTTAAAGCACAAGAGAAACGCCACAAATAAACCCTCCCAACATGCACCAAAGCACGTGAGGTATTAGAGCTGGTTTAATTTTCACAGCAAAGATCTTACATGAATAATGAATCCTTTTATTATGCTCATGAATTATCTGTGAGCAGGCTGTGAGCTTTATGAACATGTCTGCTGCTCCAAAGTTTTTAATGAACAGCCAACGTTAACAAATGTCACGGTACTAGATTAGACAGAAACTCTTTGCCCCTGCAGTTTGAGGTCTGTGACTGGTGCCCTGGGTCACAGGACAGCACTTAGCCTCCCTAAAAAGGGGAGGTGGAAAAAAGGTGGAAAAAAGGTGGAAAAAAGGTGGAAAAAAGGGAACCTCACTAGTGAAGATGACTATGAATGGACCATATTTGTGTCACACTTGTGCCTTGGCTTCCAATCTCATTTGGACAGGTGAACAAAGAGCAATCACACACCAGCCTTAAGGTGAGAAAAACCTTACATGCAATAAATGCTGAGAACAGGGAATGAAAAAGGTCATGAAGAGAAGCAGTTAGGTGTTTGAGACACTCTCAACAGCCTTTGGACACCTGTCCAACCCTAATCTATAATAAGCATTTTTATCTGTGTTTTACAGATGGAGGAAGTGGCACACAGGGCACAGGTGTAACCTCCCAGGGTTACCTGTTCAGACAAACAGTTTAACTCCCTATCTCCTCTGTATCCCCTCCTCTCYCCTCAAAAGGTGAAGGGCCTCAGCTTGCAAAATGGAGCTAGAAATCTCAGCTGAATGAGCAATCTAAGGGGATTTCTTGCTTGAGATGTTGAAGAAATAGTTTAAGGTTGTCTGTTTCCTTCTAGTCAGGCACTTCCTTYCCCTGTTGAATCTGAAATCAAGAAGCATCTAGGCAAGTAAAAAGGAAYGATCATTTTAAAAGAAACTAGCCCTCAAGCTTTCAAATCTCCTAGAAGATTTCTGCTTGAAATCACCATCTGTGTCCATGTTCTGAGTCAGTCAGTATGTCCACATCTACTCACTGTGTCAAAGGTAGAGATTAAATACATTAGCCTTCTCAAACCCAGAAGGGAAAAAAACAACCCTAAGATGCTCAACTGAAATGCAATACTGAGCTCAGGAATATCAAGACAGCTGTCCTGAAAGCTGGATTTTACCTTGGACAAACAATAGTTGTATGGCTGCAGATGTGCTGATTGAAACGGAGGAAGAGGGCCAGCAGAACAGAGCTAATTGGAACCATTTGGCAGAATGGACTGGAATAATTTTCTTCAAATCTAGCTCCTTATCTTTCTCTACTTCCTAATGCCCTGCCTTCTTTCCGTACATCTATTGTTAAACCAATCCACCTCCTCCTGCTCCGCAGCAATTAGAGCYGAACATTTCCTTTGAATTAGCACATCGACACTCCCCTGTCCCARCTAAAAACAGATTTGCCTCAGGGCACTGAAGAATCTTCACTGGCAGCAGCAGGCTCTGCCGTAGGCATTACCTTGCTGTTTCATCCTCATCACACAGCTCCATTTCGTTTTCCCAGGGCAGTAGGGAAACCAGAGCTATTCCTTACCAGGGAATCCCACCTTTCCAGAACTTTGCAGGTTGGTTCCCTGTGGAAAGTCAGCTTTATACGGAGACAGAAAACCAGACAGTGTGTCATTTACCTTTGTTCTTTGGTCCCTGGTGTCCATTTTTTAATCTTTGCTCACAATGAGAACATAAATTGTCATGCCAAAGGCTCATTCATGTCAAAAATGCGCACTGCGCATTTCTCAAAATTCCACTTTCTTGGGGTCTCCATGCTGAGCTGGGGGGCCCTGCTGAACCTGGGTACTCCTCCACCATCCCAGCTTGCTGGTGGGAGCCTACGTGGATGTAAAACTCACCAGGCAAAATTTCCACCACTAGAGACCTTGCTGCTGGCATGCACTAATGCAGCTTCAGACTATGCCTTGCCTGCAGTTTCTTAATTTGTAACTCTGAGTGGATCAAGTCTTGTTAAGTTTTTTTTGAAAAAGTAACCAATCCACTAAATCAAATGGAAGTGAAAACAATAATTCTAACACTCCAACCAGAAGGAGAGAAGTACTAAAAATTGGATTATGTGAAGTACAAYTTATATTCACATGCTGCAATTCTGGGCATCTCTGAGCCTGGCCAGGGGCTTCTGCCTGTAAATAATTTGACAGTGGGTTTTAATATGGACCAGACTAAGATAGAGAAACTGAAAGATAGCTCTGCCTAGTACATAACACAGGAGTACCTTCTTAGTTTAAAGGCAGTGTCCTCTATCATAGTATTTCATCCAAATGCATGACCTCAGTCTTGCCACCTCATCTGTCCTTGGATAACCTTGAAATTGCTTTTTCCCAAATCAGGCTCTGATTGAACTTCCAGGTCCTCAAACTTTCATCCTCACTAAACGATCACATTCTCAAATGGAACAACAGCATGAGTGATGTCCCTTGAACACTGRGACTAAGCACATGGAAAATGAATCTCTTCTGTTCCTTAGTAAATTAATCACAGGATCTTTTATTTTCCAGTGTCACCATTTACTCTACCAGGGATAACTCGAGCCCCTTGCATTCAGCATCTAGGCAAGTCTATTAGGAGCCCAGTTTGACTCAGTGCATAGGTATACCCATGTCAGAATATTGTTATTTCAGCATCAGGACTCCTGGTAAGTAAATCCTGTAACTAATTAAAAAATGAAAGGGTACCTGCTCCACTGTTTCCTACACCCTGCTGTCTCTAAGCAATTACYTATGTGCCAGCATCCTTGTGAAGCTGTGCTTTGGTAACATGTGAAAAGCAATTGAAGTTATGCAGCAACTTAAACATAGAAACATTTATTAATACCTACACTTACAGTGAAGGGACTCAGGTCTGCTTTGTTCGAGTGATGAGATCATTTGCAGAGCGTTCTAGTCAATGTAAACCTGACTGACAGGTCACTTAGGCTTTCAATTCATCCCAGCAGACTACTGATGGGTATAAACTGTTCCTCCAGCAAGCAAAAAGGCAATAACTAACATTTTAGTCCTGTCTTTGAAAGGCTGCATGATATGGAGATAAGGCTTTCTCCCTAAACTCCTGCCAGCTGAAGGGAGACTTTCACATGAGTTATGCTGGACTTCGGGGAAGATCTGAGAGAAATCTTTTACGTGGTTCTGGTTATCCCTCCTAAATGAACTGCAACAGCAAGATCACCCTTTGAAACAACTCAGAGATAAACTCCTTCTTGAGCACATGAATAAATAAATATTTTCAGTGTTTTATTGACCCATCTCATATGCCTGAGTAGTTCTTTTCCTGTTGTGTAGGAACACACTGAACACCAGACTTTGTTTCACAATAAAGAGATACTTTAATAAAGTTTTGTGTAAAAGGAATGGAGGCAAAAAAAAAGAAAAAAAAATAGAAACTATATTCAAATATATTCTGTCTAGCTACCTGGAGAGCTGATGTGGACTTGAGGCTGTGCTGGGCATCCATGTTCAGAAAAGCCAGAAATCCTCACCTCCAGGGCTGTCATGCCTGGCTCTCTCCAGTTACTGGAAAATGCTGCTGTGCCATAGCATACAGAAAGCCAGAGTGTGCTGCACATACAGTGATTTAACAACACTCAGCCAGAGGAATGGAGTGAGGGAGCTCATTTTTTAAGATTTGTATTTCCTAACAGGTAAAARTCTCCTCATGGCATGAAACACCGTTCGACCCTCCCAAGTTAGTACACTGCTTACCAAAATGCTTTATTTTAATCTTGACAGTGTCCTGCTTTGAAAAACCTTAAAAGCATTAGGGAAGAGTGACTTAGAAGCTGTAGGAACGCAGCTGTGCTCAGGGTATTTGTCCCTTTCCCTTGATAGTAAGTGGTCAGTTAACACCCCATCACAGTAAGTGTGATTTGGGTTATCCAGTGATGGATATGCTGTGGTCAGGGCTCCCGGAGCAATGGGTTAAAGATTCAGAAGGATCTCTCACAAGTGTAAACTTGTAATGGCTGCAGTACAGCGCAGTGATGTAAAATCAATGCAGATGCAAGCTTTAATACAAAGGTAATGGGGAGGCAAAGACATAAATAAGKAAAACTACGAGTGAAGAAAGGGCTGGTAATAGAGGAAAACGCAAAGCGAACACGAGGCGCTGTCATTTATGATAAATAATTCTTAGGTAGCTCTTGCACAGGGCTTTTCAGACATGCAACCCAAAGTGCTCTAAAGACGAACTTGTATCTTTTTATGGTCAAGGAAACTGAAGCACAAGGAAGGGGTGTTGTTTATATGGGGTCAAGTATTCCATTCCAGGTGCAAGAGCAGGTTCCAGAATTCTCAGCTTCCTATTTCAAGCCCCACCATGCTATGCTAAAATGATTTGTTCTGCCATTTCTGTGGTCTTTCTCCCAATATACTTTGTTGGTTAACAATAAATCCAACTTGCTGCTGAGGTATGGGTTTCCCTAGTCAGGAGGGCTRTGCCTGTATTGATGCACTCTTTTCCCACACTTCACTTTCTCTTTATTTTCAACATTTGCACAGGTACAATAAGGTTTGCTGCCTAGTTCAMTACCAGGTACCTTTGCATGGAGCACTTGTCACAGCTGAATGCACACTGGAAGGGCTTAGATATGTATTCTAAAGAAGGAACATGGAGAAGTAAAGCACAAAGTCTATTTCTGTCCTTTAACATCTTTTAAGCCATTTTTYCCCCAGAATTGCTGCAGCCTCTCAGGCCACACACAGTGCTCCACTGCCCTTGTTGTCCTCTACAGCCARACAAAATTCTGTAGCTGAAGGGTACTCCTGAAAAACCTGATTTTCCACAGCTGATGTACTATTCGTATGATCTTTTTTTTCCACAAGGAAAACTATTTGAGTAGAAAACTTTGTTACAAGTTCAAAAGTATTTTCAAAAATACTCATTAAAAAAAAATGGAAACATATCGGTTTTGTATTTCTCYCTTGCCCTTTGCCCATTTCCCAATTCTATTTGATGCTGAATCCATACAGCATATCTATTTTTTTTTTCACCTTTGCTTTTTTCTTCCAACTCATTTTTTTTTTGTTCTGGCTCTCTAACCTTCTTAACTTTWGAGGTTATTGTATAATAAACAGTTCTTTGGTCATTGAGAAATGAAGATGGTCCAAAAATTTGAGAGTGGAAAGTGTAAATATATACAATCACAGAATATACATGCATTACCCTTTTACCACATTAAATGATGAGGGAAATAAAAAGATGTATAGGAAAATATATTCTTCCAAGTTCCTTTTAAAGGTATTATAAACCCAAAGAATTGACTCAATTTTTTATTTTGCAAACCAGAAGTAGCTTTCAAGAAAAGAAATCAATCCTCTTAAAAGAAAACAAAAACAAACAAACAAACCCCACCACAACAAAAYACGATGTCTCTTAATCTAAAATAAACATAAGCATCACTTATCTGTCAACAAGCATTGCTTCTGTTTTCAGCCTGCTGACAACCTGCTGCATATCCCTTTTGAGTCCCTTTTGGGATTTTGCTTCTCTCTCAAAGCTAAGTAAGTGTTACTCTCCTGCTTCTCTTGGTACTGAATCCATTATTTCTGGACTGAAGACTTTAAGCTTTTCTCTCAATTACTGTCAAAGGCATTTCTTTCTAAAAGCCATCATCCTCTGTTTTCCAATTAATCACTTTCATTCATTACCTAATMATTCAACAAATAAATGCTGATCGCTTTCCTGGGGAGGCAGTGGTAGAARTCCAAGTGGTTAGGAAAAAAGTAATCTACTGAATGTAAAGTTCCATACCCAATACTAAACCCTATATTTGCCCAGACTCTCTACGGTTCAGAGGCTGAACCTATACAAAAACCAGTTTTGTAGGGATGGTACTGAGAATTCTCAGAGTTTATCATCTACCCACAGCTTTAGAAGGTTATTGTTGGTACCTGAAGGGAAAGTGACTGTTYAAAAGAAATCCTCTGCTTCAAAGATCCAAAGAATCCTTCTATTGCTGCTCTATCTTTCCAACAGCTTCTGGTGCCATGATTAGCTATTGATTGATTACTCATTGATCTAATTCTCACATGGTACTCTGCTAACACTGAGAGTCCTTTCAAATCATCGATTTCTTCCATGGTTTTGGGACAGACACCTACAGGATGCTCCTGAACAGTCTCAAGGCTTGTGGGAAAGACTTGTAGGTCTGTTCAAAACGCTCTTGCTGGAATATCTGTAGTCACACAGTATGGGAAAAGGTCCTCATGTGGGAATATTGGCAGACTTGCTCTATCCGAGTTGTTAAGAATTCTCCATCACTACTCAGTTACAGAAAACCATTTGTAGGACAGAGATTGTAAATCTCAGCTCTACAAATATTTCTTTAAATCAGGGAATACATCTCAGCCATTTCCACCCTTTTTATGTGAATGGTATAGTAAAATTATCTGTGGTCCAAAAATAATATATCACATTTCTTACCATTCAGACATCTTCCTCACAGTCAAAAAAAGATCTGGGAGACAGGGAATACACATTCAACACCTGCTCTCTGGGCTGTTGGTATGGTAACATGCATCTCTCCTTGAACATCCTTTTCTCTTGTGACTTTCAAAATAATTTGTCTAAATTGTGACAAGTCTATCCCAAATCCCAAATTTTAATAAGCTTGGAATCTTCAAAATACATTAATTCCTAAATTTGCTAATCCCCCTAAAAATTCCAAATTAGCTAACAGCTTTGTATTAAGTCTATCCACTAAATTGCATTATCACACAGCGAGAAAAAAATTACAATATAAAACCTGAGATTGGAACCTGCTTAAGGCAACATGGCTTATGTATTAAATGTGCCCACATACTGCTGGGCCTTTCCAGATACATTTGTTTGGTGTCTTCACTGTTTATCCCATCAGGTTTAAACTGCCTGCATAAACTCCAGCTCTGCTCCTTTCTGTGAAGTCCACAGCACTTCCCAAACCCAAGAAATGACTATAAGCACTAGTGTGGCTCCATGCTGGCTATGGGGAGATCATTCACATGCTTCAAGCAGAGCTTCCCCTTTGGAGCATCTCAAGTTCCTAAGAATARCCACGAGCTTCACCTCATTTCCTTGCAGTTGCTCATATTGCTCTCCCAAGGCAGCTGGATGTAGCTGTGGAAAACACACAGAATAGGCAGGATTTCTAAAAGATCACATCTTCTGGCTTCTCCTTGCTCTGTAGCAGCTGTGCTAGGCAGTAGGAGCATGTCCTGTTGAAGGGGCTTGGTTGGCTCTGCAGATGCAAGGGARCAGTCCCTGCTTCCAGAGGCACCAACAGGAGAAGAGACTTCTCAGACAGACACTCCAGATTTGGATAGAGTAGGATTTAGAATCAGAAACAATGACTCCCTGTCTCACGGACTGACAGCCAGACAGCTCACTATTGTAAACCACTCACTATTGTATTACTTGGATGGCAAATAGATAGGTAAGCACAAAATAGCAGCAGTAAACTGATAATTTCTACCCAGTGCCATCACAGGAATCCAGTCCAGTGATGTGCTCTGCCTTCTAGTGGTGTTGGATGCAAGGATTCAGAAGGAAARCTGCAAAGATTTTCAGAAGTCAGCACACTTCCCAGTTCCAAAGAAGTGTTCCCTTTTACAGGTTACTGTGAGACAGGAGATCCATCAGACCTTTCTGGATATGAGAGGATGCTCTCCACCGTCCCACAACAAAAGCAAACAACCCTGGCTCATAGAGGGCAAACAGTTGGGCAGCTCCAACAGAGAAAGCCAAGACTTTCCAGCATCAAATACCTTCCAGYTGTCCCATTTCTTTAGGGAAGTTGGAGCAAGTATCAACCGTGTCTGGYTGCACACAAAGGAGCATTTCTTCTGACAATCTAATGTATCAAATTTCTCTCCAACTTATACAAAGCCTTCCTGTCCCCTTCTTGATGGAGCTCTTTATTTTTTCTGTTTGATCCCTTTTCCTGTGCACTATCTGATCCCTGGCTCTTCAGGGCACAGCATACACCCAGCTACACTTTCTTTTTCAATTTCTATTCTATTGTTTGCAGCAGATCTTACTGCTCCAAAGTTAGGATACATGGAGATACAAAATCAGATGTTCAAAAAATGAGCGCATATAAATGYAGTTAAACAGCACAAAACACAACCAGATGCTTCCTTCACAATTCCCYTTCCAACTCCATTTAGTGTTCACTTAAAATAGCCTCTGTAATTACACAAAATCTTTTGTGGCTAACTAGGACCCTCCTCAGGGCTAGGATTTGCTGTCCTCAYCCATTTGCTGGACTTTGTCCACTCTGTCCAAGTTATGCCTGAAATGGTAAAAAATAACAGCTTAATGCTGGAGTGTTTGCAGTGGGACAGAAAGCTGTGCATTCCCAGGAAACACCTGCTCATTTCCTCCCTTCTTGTCCACATTCTAAAATTCAAACTGTTTCTCTGAACAGGCAAAAAGTGCAAGAGGGTGCTTGGCTCCCCTACCAGACCATGGAGAGGAAGCTGTCTGCACTTCAGCAGTCACTGAATGCAAATGCTTTCCTCGGGTGAAGTGGCTCCTCCCCAATCCTTCAATTTGACAATTAYGTCCTAAGTGCAGCGAAGTTGTTATGCTTCTCTCACCTAAGGCACTCAAATCATGAGCATTTCAGTGGGGAAAGGTGAGCCAGCTCRAGCCAGTTTGGAAGACAAATGACAGCCCATCCCCAGAACGTGCTGTGAGCAGCTCGTGAGTGTGAGGAGCGCTATGATTATATTTTGCCTCATTAGTTTTCATTCCCCTGCTCCTCYACACACCCCAAAGGCTGCATGAAGCTCTCTGTGGAAAGAAAACCTGCTTGGGAAGGGCAGAAGGCMATGCCCTTGGGATGCCAGGTTTAGTGCAGTCTCTTGAGAGGGGACACAGTGCTTGGGAACGTGGACAGGACATGGAGAAGGGCCACAGTGGTGCCACCTACGCCCTTGGGAAAGACTGGCATTGTTCCAATGCACGTTATGGACTCAGTGCAGAAATTACCATGATGGATCCTGCTGGACTTTGCTATGCGTGAAGCCAAACTGGGCTTAGATGATCCTCTCTGGCCTTAAAATTCAGCTACAGTAAAATCTTATCACATTTCCTTTTTCTCCCCTCAATGCATGGAATATTTCCTCACAAAGCCCAGCCACATTTTTTTTTTCAGTTCAAGAGATCCAGCTTTTTYTTTTTTTTTTTCCTGAGAAAATTCAGAGGTCATTTCTCTGCTCTGAGATTTACTTTTTTTTTGTTACTTGCTCTTTGAGCTGAGAGAAAAGAAAGTGTCTGTCTTAAAAGCTGCTCACTGACTGCAGCACAAGCTATTCTGGGCGCCTTGTGATAATGGCTCCCAGCTTTTTTTGGGCAGCTGTGACCATTTACAAACCAGAAACCTTCTGTCTGTGTCTGTTGTTGCCTCCCCCTTTTTGAACCTGGGGGTTTGACTCGAGAAGCCTGAACAATGGTGCTGGTGAGATCACATAGACGATCTTTGAGACAGGAATTGGCATCATAAGCTATTCCTCATATTGGAGATCAGCAGCAGCAGCCCAAATGCCTGGGAACCTATTTTACAGGTTGATGTTAATGATTTATAGCATTACCACAGCTGTACTCTCTCTGGAGCAAACAGTTGAGTGTGTTTTGCTAAAACTTTAATCAGCACAACTTCAGCCAGTTGTAATAACAGTCTCCGTTCTCATCCTCCCATGTGTGAGGGAGCCAGGTCATCCAGTCAAAGGTCAGCTAAAGGCTGACTGCTGAGAAAAAGTACATTATTCTGAGAGGCAAAGGTGATTGGACTCCAACCTTTGGCAGGCTGGTAAGAATGCAAATGGCCAGCACAGAACCTTCTAGTTTAGCTGATCTTTTGTTTGCGTTATTGTAAGTAGTGTGGGTTCTAATGATTGTTCTTAAAAAAAAAAAACTTAATACTTTTTCTACTTGGAATGGACCACCCAATTCCTCTAYGCCCCAAATGATGAATAGGCCACAAATTGTCTCTCATTTTGTATGTGCAAACACAAACCAGATCAAATATGAACAGTGGGGCCCACACAGTCAGTGGCTTCACTGGGAACCAGCTGGTCAGCTAAGGAGAGGTGGGAACCACGTCACACGAYATCTATTTATTTGATGTATTTATTTCTTCATTTTATATTGAGGACACGGTGATCCTAAAAAAAATTCATTTTTCCCAGATGCTGCAAAATACATTTTCCAGTCTTGTTGACCCTTTGGCTTTGTGGAATCACAGTCTGATATATCAGCTGATAATAATATTACAAACCTGAATGCTGCCTTTCATCCATCCCTTGGCTGGTTACGAGTCACAAGGAATGAATACCGATAGCGTGGCATTTACACACCAGGCATCCTCACTGGCTACACAGMAAGAGCATGAAGGTCACCCACTGAATTGGTTTGTGCTTCAGTCAATATTGTCCCATGTGCTCCAGCAGCCCTGTTTTCAGAGAGCATTATCTAATTGAAAACCAAATCTCTGCATCTGAATGCCAGCCAGGAGGCTCACCCAGGTCCCTCCTTTCTTCTGTGCCACAACCACTTGTATTTGATACTAACAAGTCTCATCTTCTCCAGGAAAGGAAAAATAACGAGAGCTTATTTRAGCACTCTGCACGAGAGAGGTGGAAGCTGAAATGGCAAAGATGGGAGGGGTAAGAGTGGTTTCTAAGGAGYTGGAAAAATAAGCTGGGAAAAAGGGTAGCAACGAAAAACAGTTCCATGAATATTGATGCAGATCTTTAAAAAATACTTTTTTTTTCTGTTTGTGCTGTTTGTTACTTTTCAGACTTTTTTTGTGACTCAATTTGACAAATGGAAGATGTGAAGTAAGCAAATTTTGTATTCAATCATGCATTTGCACTTGTACTCCAAACTAAACCATTGTGTTCAGTTTTTGGCCCCTCCTTTTAAAAAGGACATTGAGGTGCTGAAACATGTCCAGTGAAGGGCAACAAGGCTTGTGAAAGTTTAGAAAACATCTTGTGAGAAGCAGCTCAGGGACCTGGGTTTGTTTACTCTTGAGAAGAAGAGTGTCAGGGGCACCTTATCACTATCTACAAGTGCCTGAAAGAAAGGTGTAGCCAAGTAGGGGCTTCTCCCTTCTACTGTGCCTGCAGTGAGGGGACCAGAGGAAATGGCCTTAAACTGAGAAAGGGGAGGTTCTGATTAGATATTAGGAAAAAAAAAAAAAAAAAAAAAAAAAAAAAAAACACTGTTAAGATGGTCAGGCATTGGAAAAGGTTTTCTTGGGAGGTGGTGGCGTCACCATCCCTGGAGGTGCCTGGATTTGGTGCTGGGTGATATGGTTTAAGGGTTTAGGGGTTATGGTGGTAATGCTGGGTGGATGGCTTGGCTTAATGATCTTAAAAGGTGTCTTCCAACCTTGATGATTCTGTGATTCTATTTTTGTGCTTACTGTAAATGCATATCTGTTCTATCCCATCAAAAAAAAACGTAAGTGGCTTAGAAATACATTAAATCTGAAATTCTCATGACTGATGGAGACATTTCTTTTGGGGGGAAAAGAATGGTGCACATAAAGATCCTTGTTTTATGCTGTGTTACACAGAAGGGCAGGGACAAGTGTGAGCACAGAACCCAGGACATGAGTGCTGGTGTTTTAATGAAGGATCGTGGAGGATTGCTTGCAAAAGGCCTTCAATTACTGAGCATGTGAGCAGCTAGGAAGAGTGGTGAACCCTGCCAAAGAKCTGCCCACACACTTCTGCCTGAGCAGCCACAGCTCACCCCTGTGCTTTGGCCAACCTTCCTGCTGCACAGCAAAGGCAGCACTGCTCCAACTCAGCTTCATTCCAGCCACAGCTGAGGGACAGAAATCATGGAGAGGAAATTCAACCATCTTCTCTGATTTTCTTTGGGTAGAGGTAAAAAATCGTGAGCCAGGAAAAAYGCAGATGAACACATAATTGTTTATTGATAGGCACCAGGGGCAGCAGCAACTGTCTGCACTGAGAGCACCATCTCTGACGGGGCATAATGTCAGCACTGATCTGCTTTAGCAAGAGGAGGAAGCATCCTTCCAGCACAGCATCAGGCACTAGGGACAATTACCCAGCAAACATGGAGCAGGRAAGTTCCAGGAAAGCTGATCTACCCAACCAGGAGATACCTGCTGCATTCCTTGCTGGGCTCATTGCATTGCTATGGAGAAAATATCCACAAAAACCTGCCTGCTGTCTGCCATGGGCAGTGGGGCTGCACTGCAGGGCCAAAAGCTTTTTCATCAAAATCAAACTCTGCTTATTTAAAAATGAAATCCACTTCCCTGGAATTTACACTGGGATCCCAAGCAGCTGATGGGGAGTRGTTAAGCCTTGCAAAATCAGGTGCCATCAGGTTTCAAAACCCTGTTCTTTGTGCCTCTGGGGAACTTTATTTACACACACCTGGGGCACTCCAACTTGCTCTTTAACTCTTTCTTTCACTTCTTTGTCCTTTTCTAACTCTTTCTAATACCTTATTTTTTCTTCTTTCTCTATCCTGGTTCAGCACCCCTCTGCTTTTCTTCTTATGCCAAGGTATGGGTCCCTTCCCTCTCTTCCCTCTATGCTCCCCCACCTCCTGTTCTGCACATTTTCTTTTGTTAGYTCCACATAGCCATCCCCTCCACTTTTCTGTTTCACTCCCTACATCCACATCTTCTTTCCTCCATGTTCTCTGTCTGTCTTTCATCCTTTCTTTRCCACCTGCCAATTCCAAGCCTGTCTGTGCTTTCCAGTTCTTTTCCTCCCTGATGCCATTTCAATTATTGGCTGATTCTCTGCTCACTTTCCTCTCTCTGTCTCTCTCTTTTTTTCCCCCTTTCTCTCCCTCAGGGACTCAAGCTTGTCTCTCCCCATTTGTTTCAGGGATGCCATCGCTGTGGATTTTTAGACATTCACAGGTTTGTTTGTTTTTATCATCATACCCCTCTCTTGCTGTTTAGCTGCTTGTCACTTCACTTTCCTCTTTCTGCCTAGCCCAGCCAGAGCATCATTATGTCCTTTCTCTGCCTCAGCCCATCATTTCCCACMGAGGCCATTATTATTAACCATGCCAGGAGATGTATGAGCAGCGGTCAGCGGGGTCAGCGGGGCTCTGTTTCAAATTGATGGGAATCAGAAATGGAAGTGGCACAGCAGGCAAAGGGATGTGGAAAGGAAGGAGTGGCACCTGCAGAGGGAGAGCTGGCAGCCCAACCTGAGGGATCTCCAGCACCCAAACCCCGACAGACACACCTTAATTAACACCCCCCTGGAAAAGCAACGAGTGTGAAGGATTCTCAGTGATCCAGACCCTGCCTGCTGCCCTGTAGATCAAGCCTCATTTTATAGAAACACGTCTCCGTCAGCCTCCTGACATCTTCAGGCCAGAGAGAAATTCCTTTCAATTAAAGAGCTTGCAGGAGGATCCCATTACTGCAGCAGGTATCTCAAGTGCAGGAAGGGGGTGAGAGAACAGCTGCCAGCGCTGAGCGRGGGAAAGGATGTAAGAGGCTATGAATATTGGCTTCTGATGTTGATGTGAGGAGAAAAGACAAGTCCCAGAGCAGTGCTTATTTAATGACCTGAGGGAGCAGAAGCAGAGGGAGCCTCATTCTTGGTGTCCTTGAGGATGCTGATTGTGAATTACCATGTGCTGGGTTCCTGCTTGAGACAGGCAATCATGAAGGAAAGCCTTCTCTCCCCCACGGGCATGTGCTCTGAGTTCTTTGACAATTATTGCTCCTTCACTCTCATAGCCCCAAAACTTCCAGCTCCTGGCAAGAGAAGAGGTTTCAGCTACATTCCTGTCCCGAGCACCACGTTTATAGGACAAATGCTTTGGAGACTGCCATTTAGGGAAGAGCATCTTGAGGCAGCAAATGTTCTTATCTTCCTGTGCAACACCTCAGTACAAGCTGCACTCTCTTTCAGATACTTAAGGGGGCTGCATGGTTTAATAATCTTCCTTCTTCACTCTCGTGCAAGTCCAGGAATTTAAAGGAAAGTTACCTTTTAAAACAGCCTTCAGAACACTGAAAATGCACATGGGAAAGGAACGCTTMAAATTGCTCAACCAGCCCTGTCTCTGTTGCCTTTCCCCACAGGCATCATTTAGTTATTGCCTGCATATAAATGAGGCAGGCTTTGATGGAAGAGCTATCGACAAGGGTACCTCACTCCATTTTCCTTTCCTGACGTGGGGAATTCTGGAGAGGAGAGAGCCTACATTACAAATGGCCAGAAAGGGAACACTGGAATAAACAGGGGGATATCTTTGGTTTACCTCTGCTAGGTGATGTCTACTAAACAAGAGCTAACAGGGGGTGTCTTTGAGTTTGCAGGCAAGCTAGGTGAATAAATAGYCTTTGCTGTCATTAGTTGTTTGATGGTACTTTTATATTTCAAAAAATCTGTTCTGGACAACTCTCCTTGTGAAGCTATTTCTGGTGTCATAAAGACAATGCACACCATTTGCCACACAAATGTGATGACAAGTCCAAGTGGGTTCTATTTACAACCTTAAAATTGAATTTCCAAGCTAGGGTTTGACAGGTGGAAACAGGAATTCGCAGCATTCCCTCCTAGATTTATTGGCRTTGTATAACTACTAGATTAAAAAAAATAGTTGCAAAATGAAATTATGTGATAAAGATCAGCAAAACAACAACAAATATCAGTAAGACACCASAGTCACAGGGCAATGCTTGCCAACAGTATATTCATTTTGGGGTTGGAAACATGCAGCTTCCCTGATTGGGCACAATTCCCTGTACAATTCCCAGACAGTGAAATCCTGGCCACAGAGGCCATAAACTTTGAGGAGGTCTTGAGGCCTTTCCAAATGATATGAAAATCTCTTTGGTGAAATAACTAAGCTTTCCACACACACACTTTTTGTCATCCATGCCATCCTTGTCAAGAGCAACTGATTAACATGCAGTTGGGGCTTACAGGCCAAATTACAAGATGAAATATGCTGGGAAAAGGTTCCACACGTGAAAACCAGATCAGTTTTTGACTCATTCTCTCCTGCAAGCTCTCTAGTACATAACTTTGTGAAAAACTGTTCCCTGAACAAAAATTAAGGCCTTCAAGGCATCTGGACTAATTCTTTTTTTTTCTGCAAAGAAGTGTTTCCAGTGAGAAAGCTTAATCCTCAAGTGAGCCAGGTCCTGATACAAACACCCATAGTGTCAAATCCACAGACAATGACAACCACAACCTTATTATTATTTAGCATAAGCTAGGCCAAATAATGTGGGAAATTTACACAAATTTATTCATGATTTCAGAGGAATTTAAATGTAAATATTTTAAAAGATGCCTACAAGCTAGTGTGTGGGCAAAGAACTTCATAGTGGTCACCGTGTTTTCTGAAAGAGAGCTGCAATAACAAAATATTTGTGTATTTGCATAGCCAGAATTCACGGAAACATTAATCCTTACAGAGAATAATCTTTTCCTGTACAGCTGGGGATTTAAGCCAGCAACTATGTGTAGATTGCAAGAAGCTGAGAAAAAAAAAATAGAAATAAATTTTAAAACATCTAAGGATTGAAATTAAATAATTTTCATAACCTGTCCTCTAATCAGCATCCCAAGAGCGGTCTGAAACTCTTCAGGATACATCTCCCTCTGCTTAAATTAACACAAGCAGTTTTTCAGACAGGGCAAATTTGGCTGAGCAGCATTAGGTTTGGAGGCACAGGTGGGTGCCAAGAGGTGTGCTACAACATTCTGTCAGTGAGGAATGCAGCCCCTTTGAAAGGTAGAGATACTTGGCTTTCCATTTAGGAAAAAACACATTTTATTTTGACTACAGCAGCCACAGGAGTACTGAGCAAAAACAACTTTATACGCAAAATCAGCTGACGAGGTGGCTCACACAACCTCACATTGCTATGCAGGTGACATCTCTTGCCTTCTGGGATATGAATAATGCCACAAATGACACACAGAGAATATTTTCTTAAAAGCAACTACCGCTTTAAATGACACACTCTGATGCCAAGCAAYGTCTGATCATTTTTTTTAAAGGCATTTGATCAACAAACAAATCAAGTTCCTGAGAGATACTCAGCATCAGCTGTCACATGAGGAGGGAAGGTGAGCAGAGACAGAGAGATGAGGGAGATGAATGGTCAGCAGAGTTTTGAGTAGGATCTCCTAATACATCACATATCTCATGTGGGAATAATGGAATGCAAATACCAGCACGTCCCTAGTGACCACTTAGTTGAGAACAAGAGAAACAAGGACTTGGTTTGGTGGCTCCGCAGCCTCACACCCAGTGCAAGGCAGCAACCCAAGGAGAACAGAGGGCCCCAGGGGCTCTACAAAACTCAGCACCACTATCACTCTTTCTAAGGAGGCTGTAAAATTCTTCTAGAGCTGGGGTGGCACTAAAGAGGGAGAGAACTAAAAAGAAAGTAAAATGAATAAATAATCTATTTCTGCTGAAGGTCTGCAAACCAGGGACATCTATACTTTGGGAAGTCTGGGTAGACTGAGCTGTGGCAGAGAACCCCTGTGTTTATATTCTGCTCTGTGCCTGATGTTATTCCAGCCATTCAACCAGAAAACAACATTTAAGGGRTKCTCCAAAGCAATACCACGACAACRCCCTAYGCTCAAYAACATGTAACAKCTCTGCAACTCTTTGTTCAACTCCCTTGCCCATSTGTGGAGAGTTCCATGGATACTCAGTGCCCCCTGCACTCTCATGCACAATGACCAAAAGCCTAACACTTGATTTTTGCAATAGATCTTTGTTAAACCGCCCCCAAGAAAGTCTCTCTCCATGGCATGGAGAAGAGCCCTCCGTTGAAGATAGCTGAGGATTTCCTAGGAGAAGAAAACACCTGTGCCCATGAGCTCGACACTTTGAGAATTTAAATCCCTCCCTCTCTCACCCCCAGAAAAGGCAAGAGTCCCTGATGTGCCAGGGCAGCAATAGAAGTTGTGCACTGGACCTCACCTTAGCAAAGAGAAGGGAGAGACTGGACAATAAAATACAATCTTATGCAGAGAGGGGRACTTGGGACATTCAGTCTCCAGCTTTTATATCAGCCTAGAGACTGGAAAAACACCTTCACTTCCAAACAAATTCATGATTTGCAGACTGTCAGGASAAAACCAGACAAGGGGCAGCCCTTGGACGCTTTTAAAACATTCCTACATTGAGTCCTTCTTGAGATACAAAGCAGYGAGTGAGCTGAAATCTCCTCTTACTCAAACCTTATTTTTCATAATTATGCATCTTTAGCATTTCATAATGACCAATTTAATCACTTTTGCCGTTTAGAGGGCCACAACAGCCAATTGTGGTAATGGGCTTGGTATTTGGTAGGAACCATTTAACGCCCAAGAGCCCTTGTTCTGGGCCACTTGATGCCACTTAAGTTTGACAGACAGACTCTCATTAGCACAAGTTGCAAAACCTCTCAGATGAAGCTCATTTCTTTTAAACAAACTCTGTTCAGCGATCCCCAAAGTCTCYGAGCGAGGAAATTTTTAGCTCACTTCAGATCCGTGCAGGTCTGTGGAAATAATTAATAATATTTTATCATACTTTGGGCTTTCCATGAAATTCCCCACCTTTCCTCCTCACAGTTGTTCTCTCATACTTTGCACATAAGATCTGTTCCTCCCTTGGCCACCCAGCCTGGCTTCTGGAGGGCTCCCTGGGCTTATGTGACCTTTCCTTTTCACAAATAACCCTCTTGCTGAGCTTCTGCTCCACTCAGACCAGCCTGCACCTGCCTCTGTGGGACAGCTCTGACAACACAATTGTTTCTTGCTGAGGACAGACAAATACACGTTTGGAAACCTTTAAAAATATCTACAGATCTCTGGCTGCTGCTAAAACTGCTGYCCTTGCCTTTGCTGTTCCTGTTACCCCATCTGTTCCCTATAAGTGATCCAAAATGCCAAAAATAAAGCTCAGGGCATCYGAACTGCTTTAGATGCTCTCAAACTCACATGCAAGGCTGCTCCCCAGCTCACATGATGCCCAACTGATTTGACACTATTCATAGTCCAACAATGCTGAATATTTTCTGCAAACACAACCAAAGCAGGTCTCCCTATGTAGCTGCAAGGACGAGCAGTGGGACAGCAGGAATGCTACAGATTGTGTTTGCCAGGCACATGGACAGCAGCTTCTGAGAAATCTCAGGCCACTGCAGTAAGGGTGTGCAGGGAAGGACAGAGGTTTTTACTCAAGGATTTACACAGYAGAAGGGATGGCTTCTCCTCAAAGAACTTTGTGTTCAATGGGCAGGCTAACAACTCAGCATTACTGTTAATGTCTGGTTTAAAACCATTGAATCCATCCACTTCTGMAATGTTCCCCAAGAACAGATTTGCCCTTGACATTTTATCTTTTTCCCATTATATCACGACCATAGTACATACAATGAGACTCAGAGCTGTAAATGTAGGAATGTTAAATGGAAAACACGTTGATGTATGAACAGTTGCCTCCCACGAGATAGATGAAAGACATTATTTTGTGGCACAGTCTGATGGGACAGAGTACCATTTCACCTTGTGAACAGTCTCAATACTTCAGTMAGGCAAAACCCCATAATATGTTGAGCTAAAGGAGTATAAATCAGTCCTTTAAAAGGAAAGGTCCCTAATGTCAACACCTTCCATGACTACTGCTTTGTGACATGTGAAACCCTGACCTGAGAGAATGGGTGGTGTGTTGCCCTGAATCTAAACACTTTGAATGGACCTCATGCTCTCAAGCACCGTGCTTTGTTCCAGTACAACTACTGCAGTATGCTCAGTGCCATAAATAAAACGGACTCTGTTTCATCAGGCACACACAAACCCACAATATGACAAGGCACTGTGTGCACCTGCCCAAAGCCAAAGAGAGCATTAACCAATGTTATGATATATTACTCAAGCAATAGCCCAATGCCCCTTAATTAGAGGCTGCCTGCTAAGGTACACTCAGCAGGAGAAGAGTTAAGGTTGCATGTGTAACCTTAAATCTCACCTTACCTGGCTTGTGAGTGCTTAACTGTGCAACTTTAATGTGTTCTTATCAGAGCATTTTTATTGAGCCATTATTAACATTGGTTAGATACAATCTAGTGTTTCCCAGATCCCCCTCATCCCCAGCCATTACCTGAGCCACACAGAACACGAAATTCAAAGGAAGCATTTAAGTCAGCCTCTGCTATCGTTCTCCAGACACCCCATGCTGCTAATTCCTCAGCAGCTTCCTTAAGTGGGACTTGAATTTTAGTTGCTATCTTGCATGCCCTCGGCCAGCCTGCACACTGAAGGAAATCCTCCACTGATAATTAATAAGTTCCCCTGACACYGGCTGCTCATTAATCTATTATTTTAGTCTTCTAATTACTTTTGTCTGCTCAAGTTAACAGTCTCCTTCCCTCATCTTCTCTGGGTCTCATGCAGGAGATGCTGCATGGCGAATGTGACTTTCCTTTGTTCCCAAGTCCCTTACATCCCTCTGCTCTGTGTACCAGCTACAAGAACTATCCCAGTCTCTTGCATGGAGTGATTCACCTCTCCATGGGTCTGTATTTCACTCAGGTTATGGTACACACAGCTCCAGGCATTTGTGATGAAGTTTGCTGAAGAAATATCTAGAGAACATGGACTTCCCTGTGTTGTCCCTTGGAAAGATTCCAAAAGCCACAAGGAATCCTCCTCACAGCAGTCAAATGGTTGTACATCACCCCACAGGAAATGGGGTTACTTAGAATTCCACAGCACAAAGGACCATCTACCTGTTTGTGCCCTGAATTCCTTCTGTCACAGCAGCCTGTCCCCTGCAGTGGGTTTGGCTGAGATGGAGTTTATTTTCCCCACAGCAGAGCTTGGGGTGCTGTGCTTAGCACTGGAAGCCAGAAAGGTGTTGGTAACACACCAGTATTTTGTACTGCTGAGGAGCACTGGCACAGCATCAAGGCTGTCTCCACAACATTTCCCCTTCACCAGCAGGCTGAGGATGAGCGAGATCTTGGAAGGGGACAAAGTCAGGASAGCTGACCCAGACWGACCAAAAGAATATTCCATGCCATTCAACGTTTGCCCAGCAATAAAAGTCAAGAGAAAGGGGTAGGGCATTCATTATTACGACATTTGCCTTCTGAAGAAACCACTATGTGTAYTAAAGCCCAGTTTCCTGAGAAGAGGCTGAAGATTGTCTGCTGGTGGCAAGTAGTGGGTAAAAATAAATATTTTGTTTTCCTTCGCTTCTGCAAGTGGCCTTTGCTTTTGYTTTATCAAACTGCCTTTATCTTGACCTGTGAGTTTTTCYATCTTATTTTCTCCCCCTGCCCCATTGTGCTGAGGAGGTAGAGAGAGCRGCTTGGGGGACATCTGGCATCCAGCCAWGGTCAACCCACCACATACCCAAAGCCCAACAGTCAGCACAAATTAACTTTAAGTCCCTTGGGCAGAAGGGGAGACAGAAGCAGGAACCAATTATTTATTTGCTTGGAAGATGCCCAAGTACAGCAGAGATAAATGCAGTAGATAAAAGTGAGCGTGTCAGAGRGARGCTGGAGTTGAAGAGTTTGGAGCCYGACCTGAGCTCCTGCAGTTYGGGGAACTTCTGAAATTTTGTCTCCTAYCATGATTGACTTTAAAAATACTAAATCTTTGTCTCTGTCATGCAGCATGTACTGACAAGGGTTTGGACAGCTGCACAGAACCATGATCTTARTTTTCATGCTTTACTGCTATGTTTCATTCTTCTACCTTTAAAGAAGTGCAAAGATTTTGAGGTTGGTGGATAAGGCTGGTAAACACCCAAAACCATACCAGTGCAGCAAACTGCATGGTCACACACCAGCATGGTGAACATACAAATGAACACACAGCAAAAGRCTCACAAATAATGCATGCAGCAGTGAACACCTGCGTACTCATGCAGCTTTTACAGATCTACAGGCGGCACAGCAGGTGAGGAGGGTGGCAGTGACATATGGTGACCATTACAGCACTCGTAATTAGGATGATCATGCCAGCAGTTCTCAGCCAGGCACATGCAGCAGGGCAGTGACCCACAGGAGCCTTTTGGAGGGCCTAAGGAGCCCCTGGAGACTGCACTGCTCTTCTCTTTGCTGCAGTCTGAGGAAGGCTATCTCATCTCCCACTGGCACCTTTCCTGGGATACTGTAAGAGACCGTATGGAAGACCCTTGACTGTCTCACTGATCATCGAAAAAACCCCACGGCAGGAGAAAGGGGGACTTTTGCTCAAAGGAGTCTGAGCCAGGTCAAGGTGGGAGGACTGCCAAGTTTCCAGCTCCTAGGCTGCTGAGAACAATGGATGTGAGCTACGGATGGTCGCACCGTTCCTGAGGAGAACGGTACAGCCCAAACCCATGCCGCACACCTTAACAATGGACATTCTTTCCCCACTGCTTGGCCGGTTTTCCATACTTCGCAACCCCCTCCCTGGCTTGCAGCCACTCGCTTTGAAAAAKACTATAAAAAGTCTCCCCCGAGAAGACCCCATTGGAGMTCTCTCCCAWCGGAYSCTGACRACCCCYRTGGAACTTCGGAAGACTCGTCATACCRTTGGTAGCTATAACYSACTTTCTCTCTCTCTTTCTCTCTCTTTCTCTCTCTCTCACCCTTTTCTATTGCAAAATATCCAAATWAATTGTTCCTGATTATTTAAAGCAYATATATTTGCCCCTCGTTTTCTTTTGCACTCTGAGATTCCAATAAYGAACCTCTCACGACCTCCGCTTGAGTTAAGCGGATCGTGACAGATACAAACCCTGACAAGATCTGGGCTCTCTGAGCCTGCTTTACAGCGCCATGGATACGGCCCTGCCCTCATTCCACGACCCTTCCAAACTACAACAGCCCTCAGTCAATACAACAACTGAGATCTCCCTTCCTTGATCAACGCCTTTCCCAGACCATCAATACCTGCATTACACTTTTCTACCTCGCAGATTGTACCGATCCTTTGGTAGGATATGCTTATCTTTCCGATGGCTCAAGTCACTCCAAATGGGGTGTGAAATTCAAAGGCTGCATCAGAGGACAGCTCTGGCTTCCCTGGATGGGTTTTTGCCCTCCCCAAYCCCTCCCAGCCCCTCTGCTTTGCTCCTCTGCAGTGGGCACTCACTGTGAGTTTATGAGAAAGGATGATTTGTTCAGCCRGTGCATGAAAAAATACAGAGTACCATGAGAACAGTCGTATTTTTCAGGTGCTGTTCAGAAAGAAAGAGTATCTGAGGAAGAAATAAGAACAATGCTTTCGTACATGCACCTCCTAAAAAAAAAAGATAACCTCCTGAATCATGTTTTCAGTCTCTCACGCTTTTCTTCAGACAGGAAAGGGAGGGATGCTCTGAAGACRTATTTCTGAAATGCTCAGAAAGGAGGCTGACGAAGCAAACAGAGCACAAGTGTTCACAACACCGGGGTCTGTCGCAGCCTGGCGTTACCAAAATAGCTCCCTGCCTTCAGCTGGGAGACTCCCACTTCCACTACAACTGAATCCAGGCCTGGGAGGAAAGCTCCAAGCCACAGGAGGCTCAGTGACATCTGACCTTGCTGTGGTTGTCATGGCAAGCAGGTTCAGGATGTCTTGCCCCTAAAGCTGGCTTTACGTTGCCCTAGGTCAATCTCCACACACAGGAGACTCTTGCAAATAATCTTCTTCTCCCTACACCCCTCTCTGCTCTCTCTCACTGTTTTCCAGCTGTCTCTAGAGCTGGAATATGTGAGCTAAGCAGTTTCATCAGTGGGATTGGGGGTGGAAGCAGAGGAAAGAGACAGTGGGATSATTGTGAAAGAGGTGTTTGAAGGGGTGAAGGCTTTGGGGCTGTACAGGAAGCACCCTCCAGAAATCACTGGCAGGAGCCCTGTGATGCAGTAAATGCTGTTGTCCATGCTCACTGAGGTCCTGAGATAAACCAGAATATACCAGGCACTGAARTCAGTGCAGCCATTCTGATCAGCTGTAGTCACACAACAGCACCTTAATAAGATGGTGAAGTCTCTCTCTTTAAATAAAAAAGAAAGAAAAGCAGGGACCAAGCATAAGCTAATACCTCAACTTTCCTTTTTTATTAGTGTGTCTCTCTCCTACTGTGAAGAGAGTGAGAAATATGCTTGCCTAAAGAGAAACTACTTATAGATTACAGCTACAAGGGGGGRAAAAAATGCAGCCTCCCCATTTTCTTCTTAAGGCTAGCTTTCTTAAGGATGTTTGAATTGAAACTATTCAATTTAACATGCTATGATTTTTTTTTTCTCTCTGTAATTCACACTCAMCCTCTCTGTATCTTTACAAGCATATTTAAATTTTCAGACGCGAACCATAGCTGCAAACAGAGAGCTGCCAATAGAGAATATGACCTCCAGATGGATGGGGGAATGGGACCCAGCCCTAAAATCTCCAGCCTTTACTCTGGTGAACCCGGGGAAGCTCTGTGACCAAACCACAGCACAAAGRACCCAAATCAGACTGGTGAGTTCAGATCACTAGAGGGAGACAGCAACACACACACACACACATATCTCATCAGTGTCTTGCACTCAGTAACCACCTCTCCAGACACTCTTTTGCCATAGTTGACAACCAGAGTGCTGAATGGCATGTTTGGAGAGCCAGGAAAGCTGGCAGGGAAGGCAAACAAGGGGGACTGCATCTCCCATGCTCAGCAGGGCAGGCCTAGCAGACATCTCCTCTTTTTGTTCCAGTCAGGGACAACAAAGTCCCTTGATTTCAATGGATCTCTGCAGTGGCTGGGAAGGATGGAGAGTTCTTGAAAGTTCATTTACCTGCTGATGTGATCCTTGAGAAAGCACATGGCAATTCCTTTTCCTGTCATCACTAATTATGGGACATTTTGAATGCTCTTTTTCTGGGGAGCCCTCTGGGACCCTTCAAGATTGGCTCATGGAGGTAGGAGAGAAAAAGTAGCTAGCTGGTTCCTGAATGTCCCAACTAAACAGGAATGTTCCNNTTGAATAGCACAAAGCTTGAGGGTAGAGAAACAGCACTGCAAAGACAGTAATATTACAGCATGCAATGAACTAGAAAAATGCTGCTTTTCTGTAGGTGGAGGGAAGTTTTCATATGGACATAATCCAGCTCAGCCTCTAAAATGCCATGGAAAAGACTTTAATGGCATGACCGACTAGAAGCGGTACCCATCTGGGAGAAGATAAAAAGGAGGCAACTCTACCAGACTCCAACTCTGTTGCTGTAAAGAGCAACATTTTTATGTGGCMGGAAGGCAACTCACTTGGTACAGAACTGCCACATCTTGCCAGCAACAGCACAGAAAATCTTGCCAGCACTGACCAGAAAACTTCACATGTTCCCCTCCAACCATTGCTGAAGGCAGCAGGGCAAATTATCTCCTCACAGCAGTTTTATTTGTCTGTTTCCCCAGAAATGCCAAAATACTCATGAGGCCTTGCTCTCTGTCTCCCTGGGACAAGAGAGAAATCAAAGCTGTTGAAAGAATGAATGTTTCATGCATCAACAGTGTTTGTACTGAAACAGCATGAGAGTAACCACAGTAACCAAATGGGGCATTATTGTGAGATAATTACAAGAAGAAGGATCCCAGTGCAGTGCATGTGTCTCTGGGCATWGAAGGAGGAAAATAAAGTGTGCTGGGAGGGATCACCATCATGACTCGAGTTGGTTACAGGTGAGGAAGGAGGGAGGCAATGGGGATCCAACTGGTGGGCTCCAGGAAAAACAGACTTCTAAAAATATGAGAAATGTGGAGCAAGTGTAAGTGGGAAGCAAATAGGGGTTGAAACAACTTTAGATGCCTTCTGGAGAAGACCTGAAAAAGTTGAAAGTTTGGCTTGTTTCCCAGGCTCTTTATGAGCCAGCATCCTCTTTTTTATTTTTTTTTTTTTCCTACCTACAGATTGGATAAGATGAAGACTAGATCAAGAGAGAAAAATACATCTCAGAAAGTGTGCTAAAACAAACTGGGAGTGCAAAAGAGGCAAAGTGAAAGGTCTCTGTGGAAGATGAGGCCATATTTTTACCAGAGAGTATTTTGAAGATGAAAGAAGAGAAAAAAAAGATGAAAAGGAGACCTGGTTAAAAAATCATCASTTGCCCCAGTTGTTTTGTCAAATAAATACCTTGTAAACCTCAGATTTCCTGATGAGACATAGACAGTTACGTGGGGAGAAGGTTGTGACATAAGAAGAGCTGGCACAGTAATGTCACAAAACCCCAAACAAATCCAAACAAAAAACCCCACCCCAAGCCTCCCAAAAGAGCATTCCTTCTCTCCATAAGTGTTTTAATAAGGCTTTAGGAAAGCAGCAGAAAGGTGGGCTAAATCCAAATGGTTTAGATAACCAGAAAATCTGCTTCTCATTCTTCACTACCTATTGACCACAGGGCAGTGACTCTGGCTGAGGGTTTCCTGTTTGATACTTTTTCTGGGCGTAAACTGGGTTTTTCTGAGCAGCACAAAGTGAAGCAACAAGGCTTTGGACGTAGATAGAAATGAGAAGAAAGCAAACACAGGACACAATCATCAAAGTTGCCCATTGTGACCAATTTCTCAAATCTCATGCTTTCTGTTTCTGCTTCYTTCAATGCTCAGCCCCACAAGGAGACTGGCATGCACTGAAGGAAAATAAAAGTGAGCAGGGGTGTGAGATAATCTGTCCCTCACTTTMGGTCTTATCCTGATGTCTGAGCCCCAAAGCATGAAGTTTAACATCCTTTTCAATATTTTTATTGTGAATAACAAGAATATCCAGATTTGTTCACATTATCCTCAGGAATACACGAGCTGGCTGAGTCTTGCCAAGTTCTCGTCTTTAAATAACTTTCCATGGCAATGAGTTCTACAGCTGTTTATAAACATATTATATGTGTACCATCTCAATTACACAGAGCATGCAGGCTCTGTGTAATTTCTGTATTCTCTATCCCCCCAAAATTTCCCAGGCTATGGTAAATTCTCTAAGACTCAATAAGAATTTCTAGGACCCTCTAGGGAGAATCAAACTGGCATATTTGACAAGCCTTCTCATCTCCTTTCATTTTATGCTGTGACATGAAACTTGGGTGTTGCAATCAATACTTATCTGCTTTGCTCTAGACTGGCTCTTCTTATGCTGTGATAACCGCTGCAATAACTAAACTCCTTTTTTTTTGAGCCAACGTGGGTATCTTTAGACTGTCAGGTGGAATTTGGAAGAATCCAGAGTGTTTTCTTCTCCTTCAAGTTGCCAAGGAAGTTGGATCAAGACTGGGATACCTAGTGGCTTTACACAGGTTTCATACTCTGTAGCTTTTCGAGAAAAAGGGAATTAATTGCTTGTTCCTCTCCTGATTATGCACAACCCATAAAAGACTCAATTGCTCAACTTTGGTCAATATAGCTTTGTCACCAGCCCTCAGGCTGTCATCAACAAAGGTAATCAAAGGCACTTGCCAGAGCACCCATGGGCAAGGCCCTCGGAAAGGTTTCAACCCCTGATGCTTTGGGACAAATAAGTGGAAACATCAATGGTTTGAGTACAAGCTTCTCAGGACAGGAGATGGCTTTTTCTTCTTCACTTGCCTTCCCATGAACAGCAAAAGGATTGGTAGGGACATTTCTGGCAATCCAAAGACCTTGCAACTACTGTTGGTGTTCATATTGTTGCTAACCCAAYTCACAAGAGACCCCTCTTTAGGGCTTCCTGTGAGAGAGAGTTTATTGGTAAGAATATGAATGTACACTAATTTTTCTTCTCCCCAGGAAGCTCTTTTTCAGTCAACCAGGCATCTAGCATGCCTCTGAATAAGACATAGAGATGAAAATGATAAATTAGAAAGCCTCTGGACTGTGATCTCAGCAGCTTACGGATAGGGAGAAGCCACATTAGCCTGAATAAATGAAAGTCAGTAGAGACGTGAAGTAAAACTAAGATGGGCTCAAAGCAGGCACTGGCTACCATCTCTAAACTATTTTATTGATTTCTTTTCTTGCCTGTGTTAATTGTTGTCTATCTAGGTGCAAGGTACAGGGAAAACAGAGCTCTTCCTAACAAAACTCCCTTTAGATGGGCAGGCTGTGGTAGCCCTCCCGGACCATATCAGTGTGATAAGGGACACATGGTCCTGTGCCTCATCCAGGATGTGAAGCAGCTATGGAATATTTGAGATTATTGCATTCAGTAACAAAAAAAAATAATCTGTGCCTTTGTGGGCCATGGATCAGGCAGGTTATGAGCYAATATTAAGGAGAATAAAATAAAAAGGTACCAGCCACTCTTTGTACAAAGAGTCTGGGTTTGGTCCCTTTCAAAAGATGAGAGACTACAGAATGTTCCCAGTGAAATATTTCTGATGCTGACAACTGCTAATTCCTGCAATCTGCATAGGACATCATCAAMACTCACCCCCACTCTAACAGAAACATCACAATTTCCTGACAAACCCAGTTCACATCTTCAGTTTCACGCTGTTTGCCAYGGCTCACCATCACAAACCAGGATGGCAAAGTCACAGGGTGTGGCAGCTGCAGGAGCCTGCAGCTGTGTCCTGAATCACAGCAAAGGGATCAGACTGTGCAGGGAGGGAGCTGCTGGAAGCTGCAGGTCAGTGATCCCAAAAAAAAAGCTCTGCTGGCTGCAGGAGAAGAGCTAATGAAGCTGTTTGTGCTCCCAGGCAAAGCCTGTTAAATTATCCACAACTACTTAGACCAGGTTGCCAATGTCCTACAGAACAATAGCCTGTCAGATAAGAAAGAAAAGGGTCTGGGTGACTCTCTCCACCTGCTCTGTCAAAATACAATCTGCCAATCATCTGGAGAAGAATGCAAGAGGAGAGCAAGGACTTACACCGTTCCAAGGAATGTCATTCCTGCTTTCACCAAATTAAAGCTGATCTGTATTGTCATTTGGCATTGAATTATTAAGGTGTTTTTCCCCTTACCTGCCTTCCTCCGAGGTGYCAGTGCTACAGTCAACAACCTCAGTCACACTTTAGATACCTCACAGGGTTRGGAAAGGTTTTTTTCCTGTGGGCTGCTTCAGGGCTTCAGGACTTACAGCTGAAGTGAGAAAAATGCCTGGTTCAACTGCTCACAGAAAAACCAGAACACGAAGCCACATAGCAGTTTAAAAATAATTTTTTTAACTTCCCAGACAGGCAGATGAGTAAGCTATGATTGAAGCATTTAAAAAAAAAATTAAAAATGCATTCTTGATTATTCTGCGTAAATACCAACACTACCCCTTCCCTTTGCATTTGCATTTTCCAATTCTCAGCCAACAAGAAATAAATAATTTCTGTGGTCCTAGCTCTGGTAATTAGCCAACAAACACTATTGACAACGTCAATGAATGAAAGAAACTGCAAAGGTTCTAATGAACTCCTCGAGGAGAGAGCACAAAGAAAAAGTAATTTGGCCCTCTTGCCCCCCAGTATGGGTTTAATCTCACTACCTGTCCATTCAAAACCTCCCACACAAGTTCAATTACAATTTTTCTTGCAGTTCTGCAGTCACAAGTTTAACCATGAAAAAAAAAAAACCTGAAGGAGATATATTTTAGAAACCTTTACAATGATCTAAAATAGCTCTTTGATGCATAGCAGATGTCTTCAAAACTCGCATAAATGGAGCCAAAATGCYTTGCAGTTCTGGAAAAGGGAGATTCCAAGATAAGACACGTTTCCAACTGCAACAGCTCTGGATGAGGTTTGGAATTTATATTAATTGTCAACCTCAAGGAAAACATTTAAAAGAAGCCCTTCTGTCTCCCATTTTGAGACAAGTGTCTTACTGGGCTTTGTGCTGCTCAAAGACCTGATGTCTGCCTGAAAGCAGTTCCTCTGTATCTGTAAAAGACAGCAGATGGGTTCAGATGGGGAAAAACAGAGAGAACCACAATCAGTGACACATGGAGGTGACAGACTGAGGACTGCCTGCCCTTCATCATAACCTCCAGTTTGTTATGAAGGAGGTGCTTGGCAGGCTTCACTGTAGGGAGGAGGACTGAGAAGGGATTGGAAAGGAGTCAGTGAGATGGTGCTGAGGGATGCTAACAAGGCAACACCTCTGAGACACACAGCATGGGAGAAAAAAATGTGAAGGGACATGCTGGAAATCTGAACAACAGAGCCAGGAAAACTGTCCCCATAGTGAAAGCAGGGATGGGAGTCTCCAGTTCTGTTGCTCAACAGAGGGGATAGACTTGTTCTGAGGACATTTTTATAAAAGGGAGAAGTCTGTGTCTGATACGATGAAGTGGGTGGTACGAGTGAAAAAAACAAACCCACGAGGCACCAACAGCCAACATGATGAGTCAGGACAGAATCTTCCTCTTACTGCTCTGAGCAATGCATCTCATGTGTGCCAGGTCTTAGTTTTCATGAAGATTTAACACCCTTAACTCAGGCAATGTTAGGCTGTGCTCCCAGAATAGCTGTGGAGTATCTTTTACTTGAATCAAAGAAAGAGTTAGAAAGAGAACTGACAGACTGATGCAGGAGTAAAATGGAAGATTTGGTATGAAGTAAACATTAAGAACAGARAAACCAGAGCTAGAAAATTCTGTATGTATAATTAAAGATGAAAATAATTGGTTCTATTTTCACATCAATGCAAAGGGCACAATCATGCCCTTTCATACTGAAAAAAAGCAGAAAGAAAAGTCAGAGAGTGATGATGATATCACAGAGGAGTAGTGTTCCCCTTATCAGCTCTGCTCCCGCTTCTTCCTGGCACTCTTTTCCTCACCTTCCTTCTCTTACAAGAAATGGGCCAAAAATACAAACTGCATATCTGGYTTTCATATACATTAAAGCACAGGAGGACTTCAGTTTGGCTGAAGAGACAAGACAGGAAATGTGAGTAAACTCAACCTCCACCACATGCTCCAAATTCAGGAGGTTCTGGAGGTAGCCCTTGGATGAAGCTCCACTCTAATGTCTCATTCTACCTTTCTCTCTCCAACCTTCCTTCTGCAATGCCCTCCACTTTTYKGGCAGCTGAACTATCTGTAGCRCATGCAGAATGTTTGTTCTCTGCCYACCTCAAATCCTCTTCAACCCCTTACAYCTATGGCAGTATCACAGAAGACCTTTCATATGGGGCTAATCAATGCTTTCCCCATGCATTTTAGATTAAAGAGTATTTGACAGCAAAATAAATCAGCAAAAGAGTTCTTCTCCAAAGACGTGATATGGAGGGATAGAAACCTACCTCTTGTTCTCATACTCCTGATAAATCTTTAGGGGTTGAAGGTCTCCTTGCAATGCAAGCTGCTAACCCCACAGAGTCTGGCTACTGAAAGGAAATTCTCCTTCCAAGCTTGCCACATCCTTGAGCATGGAGGGCACAGTTAGACAGCAGAACAAAGATGGTAAGTTCTCCTTTATTCTGTCTCCATCCTGCTCTTCACTCACCTTGAACATCAAATGCCTTCTTTACTCTCCTCAGAAGACACAAGACTTCTTTCTGGCTGTCTGCCAAAGTGGAGAGTGAAATGAAACGAACTGGGCCACTGTTTGCCTCTTGCTTTTACGGCAAAATCAGTAGGAAGCAAAACCCATGGTTTTCAGAGAGAACCTCTTTGATGTAGTGTCTCAGCAGAAATYCTTTTCCCTCAGCCTGGCACCAGCAGCATTTTGTCTCTACCACTGTGCTGTGCATTACCAGCAGTAGAGATTGGGACAACTAGATGAAGACCTAAACTAAATGGAATTACAGGTCCAATTCTGTAGAGCATCTATTGAAGTAATTTTATTTGTTCACTTGGAAAACCTGGTTATAGTGCCTGGAAATTCACACCACAAAACGAGCTTGAAGCACGTTCAAGATTCTTTTCACTTTTCTATAGCTGCCTGTATTGCCACTGAAATTTTCTTCGATGCTGGAAGAGAAGAAAACTCCTGTACAGTTCATAAATCAAATCCAGYTGGATTTCTTACCTGTAGGAGTGAGGTGCCTCCAGGTGATGACAGGCTCAGGACGCCCATTTGCCATGCAAACCAGGGTGACATTGCTGCCCTCATTCACGGTGATGTCCGAGGAGATATTGGAGATCTTTGGTGGAACTGTGAGGACAAAAGAAAGTTTGACCTCGTTAGAAGCAGAATTATGCAGGGCAGCTTGCCTGGATTATTAATCTACCTACCTATTAATCAGAGCTAGCCATAAACTCATCCCACAGGCTGCACCCCTCATTACAACCTGGGTTTCTGAAATTACATCAAAATAGCAGATACTGTTGTGTAGTTTGTATTTCAAGGGTCTGCAGGTAGGAACAGCCTTTGCTGCAACTGCAATGCTTTGTGTTTGGACAAGGTGAGGAGCTTTCATAAAATGACCTCTAAGAACTTGCCTGCCTGGCCCAAGGCTGCATGGAAGGGTCTGCAGGCTCCAAGTACCATCCTAGTTAATTTTTACACTCCAAGGAGTCCTAAATGGAGTCCCACATCCTCCTGCAGGATGCCAGGCTTCACGGCACTGACACAGGGGGTGTATGACTTATTGGTTTCTGTGACATCTTTCAGCCARGAGGGATTCCCCTTGGCTACCTGCCTTGGGTAGGTTCTGTGTGAYTGCACATCTTTCAGATTCACAAGATCAGCCATGACTTGGGCATTCAAGATCCTTAAAGATCTTCCCAGCTGAGTTTGTGTCACGGGGACACAAACTGGCACCATGAACTGGGATCTGATCAGGCACCTCCAGGTGTGGAGTGTGCCAGCTGTTGCAGTCTTTCCTCTCTCACATCCGTGTTTTGCTTCCATGCTCACACCCCATGTCAGGTGGTGAGGGAGTTTGACTAAAAAGGAATCCTCTAATTAATCTTTTTTTTTTTTTTTTTTTTTTTAATATTTTCAGCTCCCAAATTTGCGTGTAGCAAGGAATGAAACAAAATCATTTTCTGCTTTGCTTACCACAGAGTAAACAGACAGCAGCTTCCCCTTCTCCCTCCCTGGCAGGAGTGGCTGATGGTCCTTTGGAGGCAAAGCTGCCTATGAGCTAGGTGGGGAAAAGGAAATGAAGCCTGAAGGCAGCAGCTCACTACCTCCAGCTGTGTTGCTGGATTCACAGGAATATTGTTTACAACCCACAGCTCATTGGCCCCTCTCTGTAGACCCCAAACTCACGGACAGAGCTTGAGGATCTGTGACCATGGGACCCCCTTGAAGGAAGGGGACCTGTCAAGCAAAGTGAAGCAGACATCCATTTTCTATTTCCATCCATTTTCCAACAGGCTCCCTAACCCAGGAAAGGAGGGATTTATGCCAGGCACATTGGGGAGGAATTGCCATGATTTGTGAAGAAGTGACAATGCAGAGGGCAGTGAGGAAGCAGCTGGAGGACCCACAGGAGGGAAGGGTTTTGCATGCCTTGTGAAAGCAGGACAGCTCGGGACCCATCTCAAAGGCCAGTGCAGGTATCACAGTGGAAAAACAGGAGGAATCAGATGTTCATGCAGTTTATAAACCCCTTGGGGTGACAGAGCTGGGCTGGGACAGCTCTTAGGACTGGCCTGTARCTCAGATACACACTTTCTAAGAAACACAGGCTGGAAAGGTGAGGATAAATGCAAAGGAGGGCCTGGCATGCACACAACTCTGGATGGTGAACGAGCTGAGAGCTCAGATGTAAGGATCAGAGGATATCACAGAGTCACCCCTGTTCTTGGTGTTTCTTACCAATCCTCAATTAAGAAGAGGCAATAGACAGAGACTGCTTTAGACAGATAGAAGAAGCCTCACAATCCCAGTGCCTCATTAGGGACCAACCACCTTGACCTTTGATATTTTCTGGAAGGGAGCAAGTGCTCGGCTCAAGCAGTCCAGGACATGTGGGGGTCCTTTAGGGTCAGCTYGAGCTGGCAGTGTGCCCTTGAAGCAATGACCAAGCATCCTGGTTATTATCAGCAAGAGTGTAACCCCCTAAGTGGGGGCAAGCAACCAAAACCCTTTGCATGCTGCTTGTTAGCATCTCAGGAATTAGATCACAATTTGGGGCACCCCAGGACAAGAAGGCCATTGAGACACCAGAGAAAGTCCACTGGAAGGCTCCCAAAATGGTCAGAGGACTATGGCACATGACTTCCAAGGAGAATCCAAGAGAGATGGATCTGTTCAGTCTGAAGAAGAGAAGGTTGAGGGAGATCTTCTTGCTCTCAATGCCAGCCCAAATGGCTGAGGAGAGAGCAGCAAAAGCCACTTTTGGGCAGCAGCAGAGCTTCACTTGGGACATGTGTAAACTGCCACCTTCCAAAGCCATCAAGATATTTTATTTCACAGAGGATCAAGTAAACTCAGCCAGYACAAACAGATCTGGCAATGCCTACCAAATGCCCAAGAGGAAAAGCATGTGTCCAGATGGCTATATCTGGCTTGCTGCTTTTCCAGAGCAGGGTGAAAAGGACATCCAAGGCTGAAATTCTGTTAATATAATGGCTGTTTCCTTTCAGCTGCCACCTTGGTCAGAAGGCAAGGAAAGGCTAAGACAAGGGGGAATAGGGCAGGAAATAATTTCCCTCTAAATTTAAAACCTGGCTTGGCTTCATCTGCTTCGAATCCAAAGCCAGTGGACAATAATTTTAGTCAGATAAAAAGTCAGAGACTTTTAATTTTCAGGGCATCAAGCCAGCATGTTAAAATGCCAAAACTGTCAGCACCAGCAACAGTTAGCATTGCCTCCTTGGCACTTGTCATTACTTTGCACACACCTTTTYAGGACAGCCTCAAAATGAGAAGCTTTGACCTTATTATTTTTCCCCATGTGTGGGTTGTGTTGTTTTCACAGGTCCCAGAATGCTGAAAGAAGGATTACTGAGAATGAAACCTCCTGGGACCAGAATCTTGTGGGTGTCACAGCCTCCATTTGCCCAGCCATCTCCTGTTGACCCTCAGCTGCAAAACTCTTCTGTATCTGGCCTCTCTGAACCATTATCAGAAGCAAATCCACAGGCTGCAGCCTCACAGCAAGGCAAATAAACAGCACTTCCAGAGGTTTCCTCTGGGGAAAATAGGCTGCTGCTGGACCCCTCTTCCCTCAGGCTCCAGGGACCATGGGAAAGCACTGCCAGGGTCTCTGGTAGTGCTGAAAAAAAATAAGATTGCCAGGCTTTTTCCCCTCTTTCAGTGTAAATAATATGGGGTATCCATTCCATGGTGCTTAGGATCCCTCTGGGATGGGATGGGAGGGGATGGGAGCAGAGGCAGACATGAAAAGAAGCATCCTGTAGTACCCCCTGCTCCATCCCCAGAGAGAGAGAGCATGCCCCACCCCACCCATAGCAGGGACTGATTCTGGAGAGATGGAAATGAATACTGAGAAGAATGGCCTGCAAATCACATATTCATTTCTTCTGCATGTCACATCCACAGGACAAGGCTGATGCCAGCCCAGCAACTCATCTTCCACATCTCTGACAGTAAATAACAAATTCTAAAGTAACCAATGGCCATTCTCCACGAGAAAACTCGCACTGGAAGAGGATCTGCAAGGCAGGAGTGAGGCAAGGGCAGGGATGCTGTAGGGTGCCCTGGGCTGGGAGGGCTGCAGGGCAGGAGAGGGACAAGGTCAGAGCTGGTGTGGGAGATTTTAAGCCCCAAGAAAGACACGGTGACAGAGCTGGATAGAACAGGCTCGTGCAGAAACAGCTTGCACCGAGCCCGTTCTAGYTAATTGCCGTCAATCCTTCACTTCATGACAACTGTAACTCACATTAATTTAAATAATACGAAAGACTGAGACATGAAAAATAGATCATGCTCCCCCAGCACAATCACTGTTGCTCTCCAGATGAAAGCAAGTGATTTGTTTCTGCAAAAAAACACTCGCTATAGCAGTTATTGGAGAGCAGGGGCTGCATACGGGAGGCAGCGAGGAAACCACAAACAAGCAAACACACAAACATCTGCTGTTGTTATCCTTGCCTTTTATGACCAAAGCCCTTCAGAGCTCAAAACTCCTCCTGAGATATTACCTGGGATGGCGTGGGCAGGCTGGATCAGCATTCTAATGCAAGGCTATGATAGGAGGCCAGGAGCAGTGCTACACCCCTAAAATCACAATAAATGAGGAAGCCTGAAATGTTAAGAGACACAAGTCCACGTGCAGAAGGCCAACTCCTGAGTACCTGTCCTGGAGTGCAGTGGGGGATGCAACAAGAAAGCATCAAGGCCACCCTTGCTAAAGCAAGATTTCCAGAGATCTTTTCTTTATGTAGTTTATGCTGAACCTGACCCATGCCACAGCTCCCCAACAGTTCAGATCCCCGCCTTTTGATCAGAGCACAGGCACAGAGCAGAAGGAATGGGAACCACTGCTCAGCAGAAGTGGTCCAAAGGGTACTGGGATGCTGGGGACAGCAGCTCCTGGGTCTGGCACTGATGGCACTCTGCTTTCATGATGCTTCACACAACACCTCAGTGCAGCAGGAGGATGAGCTGTGGGAAGAGGGCAGGAAGCACAGGACTAGGAACAAAAATTGGGTTTGGCAGAATAAAGAATGTGAACAGAGACACAGCAGACACCTAGCTGGAAAACAGCTCTGTGTCCTGTAAATGCACTCACACTAAATTCAGTCAAATGGTTGGACTGTTCCCTCTGGGTAAACAGTGCCCTGAATTTAAGACCCTTAGATGCAGCTTTCCACTGTGGGGCAGCTACTCCCCAATCTCACTGCTCAACAGTACAGAATTTTGTCAATAAGTCACAAAATATATTTAAAAAAATACAGCTCTTAACCCCAGTCTACAGACCTATAATACAGCAAAA
Organism: Malurus melanocephalus; assembly: GCF_030028575.1. Taxonomy (NCBI): domain Eukaryota; kingdom Metazoa; phylum Chordata; class Aves; order Passeriformes; family Maluridae; genus Malurus; species Malurus melanocephalus. Next base: position 364,105 of record NW_026623719.1, on the reverse strand, counting down.
GCTATTTAATACCTCCAAGACACAGATGCAAACAGTATTGAAATTTCCTAAGAAAGCCCATAAGCTTCATTTAAGTGGTCTAACTGCTTGTCTGAAAAAGGGCACCTTGGATACAAATGGAAAAAAAATCACAATTCCTTCCACAGATCCTCATTAGTTGCTTCCTCCAGCCTATTTCCTTCATCTCTATTGGCAAGTAGGACCCCCATCTGTTGAATAAAATTAWGAGTCCCACCCACTAACACACAGGAGTCACCAGCTCCCAGGCCARAAAGAAGAAAACATCAGGACCTCTCTCCAAAGTCAAAGGAACAYTGCAGCCACTAAAGCCCTCCCCAGGTGCCTATAAATTAACCTCGAGAGTTCTTATTTCCTTGTCCCCAGATCCCAATTAACAGCACTTTATAACAAATGCTAATAAGCYCCAAGGCAGAGGGGATGCTGACCATCATATGGTCCTTCAGTGCTTTAGAACAGCCACCTTGCTCACCACAATTAGGGGTCCTTTCCTGGGGCAATTAATTGGCAGCAAATTGGCCTCATTAGTCATTGTTTAGTTAAAGTGTTTAGTGGTGAAGAGAGAACCTGAAGAACGGGCTGAGCTGCTAAACACAACTAAATGGTTTAATTTCCCTCTTATGTGTGCAGCAGGCTAATCACAGCTCTTTACAGCCATAACAAGAAACAGCTTGTTGATGCTAAAGTCCGCAMAGGGAGCAAGCTGAGGGCTGGAAAGCAAAATCCAGACACCCTTTGGGATGCAGGATGGTAATGTTTCCGAAGCATTTTACAGAAGAAACGCGACATCAGACCCAAAATGTGTTTTTTTACGGTCTGATTCACGCTGCGGCCTCAGCCASAGGGAGACGAAGCTGTCAGCAGAGCGAGAGGGCAGAGAGGGAAATTGTTGAACTTCATTAAAGAGAGTGGACTCTGAAAGAGCYTTCTGACCTTCCACTCTGCCAGGCTTGTTTCACTCTGCCAATGMCTCGCTCGGCGTTAAAGCTTCTCCAAAGCAGAGGCGAATGCTGAAGGCTTGGTCTTGTTTTTAAATCCCCTGGGAAGCGAAACCCTCTCAAAATACACTACAGYGTTTTTACAAGGTGCAAAAATCCCCTCTTTCTGTTGTCTGAGRGGGAGCGCCTCATCACATGGCCTTTAGGCAGGAATCTATCCCAGCCAGAGCATGGAAACCACTTTAAAAATCCGATTTTTGACCAGCAGCATGCTTGGAAAGGTTGGGGCTCATCTCCATCGAGCATCTCTGCTGATGCCAAGGGAGGACAGGCAGAAAGAGGCACAGGGGCTGCTTGTCTGGACCCTGCATCTCACTCAGCCTCCCCATCACCCCACAGAGCCTCACCCGCTGAGACGCCAGGCAGGAAATTACTGAAAATCCAGATGGGGACGGAGCATATCACACTGCCTGCGAGCAGAGGAGAGGCAGGATCCTGCAAATCAAAGCCATGTGCAAAGCTACCCCATAGCATGTCAGAGCTCACCACACTGGGGAGGAAGAGCTTCCAAGACAAAACATTTTGTGCAAAGGAATGCTCTGCCTCATCCAATATATAGTTAAATGTCTGGACTGTTTTTTTTCCATGTAACATTGCATGGGAAGCACTTCCAGTACAATCTTTTCTTAGCAGAGAGCAGCACAGAGTGCAAACCTGTTGCACCATCCCAATCCTGAGCTGTTGGAAAAGTTAGCACAGAACTGGTCTCAATTCCTTGTACTCATTCCTGCTGATTATATTTTTTATAAACTTGCCTCCATGAAATTTCCAGGAGAGGAAATATTTCACTTCCTCACTGAGAGAAACACAGAAAAGAGCAGCTTGAATCTCAAGTCAGCCTTGTTTTGTGGTGCACTAAAGGTGACACTGTGGGACAGGGTTAAAAGCAGTCTGGGTCCTGTTTGTAGCCCAGCACCTCCACTTCAAACCTGGATGSCAGCCTTTCACTCTGAAACAGTGAAAGGTTCAGCTCTGATCCTGAGCTTCAGCCTTTCAGCCACCCCTGGGCTTTTTGGTGTCGCCCCACCAAGCCCAGGTTTACAGAACCCCCATTTGTGGATCCTGATGCAGCCCAGGAGAGCAGGTTCCCGGTTGTGTGCTCAGCCTGTAAATGAAAGCACAGAACACAAGCCAGGCATGTTCCCAAAATCTGCTTATCACCAGATTTGCACCTCTGGATGTGAAGTTTTTCTGCTACAAAACTTCCCTTTCTTTTCTATGGAAATACCGAATTTATGCCTCTTATCTGCAGGTCCTCTCTTTAAAGTGCTGCTCTGTGTGTTTGCTATTTGTATTGCCACGGTTCATTCTGCTTGTAAAACTGACTTCAAGAGCTTTATGGCTAACCCTCCTAGAGGAGCCTGCTGTGACAACACAGCCTTCCTCACAGGACATGTGTAAACAGCAACAGAAGTGCTTGCCATGCTAATCCCCAAAGATTAACTCTTGGAATGCCACCTAATCCCAARCATTTTAAGGACTGCAGATGTACACAGCTTTTGGTCTTTGTTTCAAGTGTGTTTATATATATTCCCTCAGACTCCTCTTTATAAATCTGGAAAATATTTGCTTATGGGACTGAAAGGATGCAAAATCTTTCTTTTTGCAGATATAATCAACCATCCTGGAAGAGAAATTCTGTGAAAAAAGTTGTCCTTAAGTGTCCAGGTCCTCCAAAGACATTTCTGAGAATTTTCCTAAGAAGAACTTTTTCACAGAAACATTAAGCATGTTGGATGTATATGGCATGCAGCTGAGTCCTAATATTCAGCCTTTCCAGGGYTTGATTCAGAGCCAAGGGAGCTTCTCCTTTGATGTTAAAGACCTTTGGACAAGTCCTTATACAGCAAGAATGGGTGATGGCTTCAAGGAAATGCTGCAGCCAGAGGAGGGTTGCATTCTTGGCCAGTTGAAGGGAAAAATGCAAGATTACAGGTTTTTAACTGAGTCCCAGAAGCTCCTTCTTTGGAAAGTAGACCAGGTAGACAGGCCAGGTATTAGAAAAAAAATAATAGAAAAAAGCCAAGGGCAAGAGGTACAAGTTCAGAGAAGGTCCTGATTAAGCAAGTGGGGGAGGAAATTAATTTCAGCTAACAGTCTACTCTGGATGAAGATGAGATTATCCATGCTGGAGAAACAAAGCCAAAGTTTCTGTCTGTTTGTTTGTTTTCAGATCTCATGCTGTTGCTTATGTTCAGCCCATCAGGGACAGAGCACAACCAACAGAACAACCATCATGAACCGCTGATGAACATCCCCACAGGCTGAAAAAACAAAGGCATTTCTCTCCAAAGGCTGCTCTCAGATTYCTTTGACTGCCCATGGTTTATCCTACACCCTCTTTGATACACCACAGGATGATAAATGTGACTCTCCAAAGTGTCTCGTGCACACCACGTACCCAAGCATCTGCTCACTTCCAACCGAGGCAGCTTCTCAGTGACAATCAAATGCATGTGGTACATGTGGAATATCTTTTATTAGCAGGCCATCCTTTCTTACATACTGAAGTGAGCAAAATGGAGCAGGACAGCTTGCTGTAACCACCTTTCAAGATTGCTTTCAGGCTTCTAAGGGAGCAGAAAGCTACGGTAGCACTTTGGAGATGTTGGCTTTGCTTTCAGTCAAAAGAGCAAAGAACAAAGATAATAATCCCATACTGGGACCTTTACACAGAATGACAGAATGGCTTGGGTTGGAAGGGATATTAAATATCATCTCATTCCAACTCCCCTGCTGTGGACAGGGACACCTTTCACTAGATCAGGTTGCTCAAGAGCTTCATCCAACCTTGAACACTTCCAGGGATGTGGCATCCACATCTCTGGGCAGCCTGTTCCAGTGCCTCACCACTCTCAGAGTGAAGAATTTCTTCCTAACACCTAATCTAAACCCACCCTCGTTCAGTTTGAAGTCATTCCCCTTGACCTGTCACTTCATGCTCTTGTAAATRTTSTCCTCCATCTYTCTTGAAAGATTCYTTCASGTACTGGAAGGCASTGGAAATTAGTTCACCTCAAAGYGTTCTGTYRTCCAGGATGAACAATCCCAAATCTCCCAGMCTTTCCTTGCARAAGAGATGCTYCACCCCTCTATTGAYTTTKGKKGCCCTCCTCTGGACTCCCTGCAGCAGGTTYATGCCTTTCCTGTGCTGGGTACCCAGAGCTGGATGCAGCATTCCAGTTTAGGGTCTCACAGAGSAAAGYAGAGGGACAGAATCCCCTCCCTYGCCYCRCTGGCCACRCTGCTTTGGATGCAGGCCATGATASAACTGCCTTTCTRGGCTGCAAGAGAACATTGCTGAATGGCATTGTCACAATTTCTGGATCCACAGATGCTGGCCTTTGCCACCACACACAGTGTGGTGAAATGCCAGCTGTGAGACCTTCACTTTTTAGCCACTGTTGAGCTTGGTGATAGCTGCAGCAGTGTCATTTCGAAAGGCCAGTGTGTTATCTTCAGCCATCTGAGAAAGAGATAGCAAAAAGTTCAGGACAAAGAATCCCTCCTGTCAGAAATGCTCATCTACACAAACCTGATCCAGCAGAAAAGAGGAAAAAACAGATTACAGTACTCCTGAAGTAAGTAAGCAGCTCGCTGGAGCTGAGATGGGATTGTRGTGATCTCCTTCCCACAAACCAACCAAGAGCCAAGGTTTCCTGAGAAGRAGAGTTTCTGCTGTTGGAGGYTCCCTGCCAAAAGAGAGTGCTTTGTTTTGGTTCAGCCATGTGCAAGAGCACYTTGATGTCCTGCAATTTTCCTACTGTTTCCCTTTCCAGGCTTTGCTGTGTGGTAAAGATGTGCTGTACACATGTAGACAGCCTCAAAGGGAGGAAAAAGATGAATTCCAAGAGCTTTGCTCTGTAAACACATTACATTGAATTGGTGCCATTTCAATTAAAGGAGAATCTCTCCCAGACTGCCAGGCATGAGGATTATTCCTTGTAGCCTGCAGATTTAATAGGACACATAAAAACACCGCCTTCCTCCCCCAGTGGGGTTCAAGCCTGCCCTCTTCTAGTTAACAATTTTTTTGCTGGTCTCTTAGTRTTACAAACTGAGGGTATCACAGAATGGATRAGGTTGGAAGGGATCCAAATYRGTCATCTGCTCCAATCTTCCTGCTCAAGTATCATCCYAGACWAYATTGTCCATTTAGGAGGAYGAGGTTACATCCAGAARGGTTGTCAGCACCTTTGGGTTGTGTGGGACAACAGCTTTAGAGACAACTTTCATCTAAGGCTCTGCAACCAAATGCTCACCACCCCAAAAATCCAGTGCTACTGGCTGCATGGCAGGAATGAGGCATCTCCTCTGATTTTCAACAAAGAACACTTCCAAAAAACTGCAAATGCTTCCACTGCACTAGGGAATCAAAAACTAAGTTCCTTGAAAAACACAATCCATGTCTTTCTGCTGCAACAGCACATGCACATCTGAGCCCCTGTAAAAGCACAGTTATAAGCAACAATAATAAAAAAACTGAAGGAATAATTTGATAGGCTTGGTACTCCACATTCAATGATTGTTCCACATACTTTGCTCCATCATTCCAAGGCTCAGATCTCATTCTCACACTTAGGGAACTACTGCATGAAAGATTTATGGCATCCCCAGAGACTGGGACTCGACTGGTGTCATGAGAGGTACGATGCCTTGCCATCAACAGCTCCAACAGGTGACTAGGTTAGGAAGAGAAGAGCATCCACAAAGCTTCAGACTGCTCCTCATAAGGAATTAACACGCTGCAAAGTTCCTTGGCAGAACAAAAAGGGCAAATCCAAGGCAGATGAAACAGGGTTGATCCTTCACTGCTGCTATAAATTAAAGAGAATATGCTCTTTTACACAAAAGGAAATGCAAAGAAGGAGATAATCAGCCCTATGTTTCATGAACCCAAGATGGACCCACAAAACATTGTGCAATCTGAACAAGAATAGAAATGTAACCAATATAGTTAGGGATGCTGATGAACGGTAAGGATACACTCATACACTTCCCTCTGTAATGCTCATGATATAGTGGAGTCTGCAAAAATGATTTCTCCAAAGTACAGAAAGTGATAAAAAAATACAAAGAAACTTTGCATCAKAGCACAATTCTGAAAACTCTGCCAAAGCCTGAAGAAAAGCAGAGATGTAGCTGAGATGGCATCGCACTATGGATCAACCTGCCAGCGGATTGGGCACAGACACTCATGACAAATAGGCACAAGGGATGCAGCGCAAATACAGTGTGACATTATATCCTGGGCATACKCTTGATGTATGGAGGATTAAATGCCACACACACACTGTCCTGGGTAGATTGTATCTAGTGCTGACAGATACCTGAGGGATCTGTCTCTTCCTTTATACACTTTGGCAATTGCCGTGCTAACAAAGGATTATGGGACTGGGGGGGCGAGAAGRAGAGATCATTTGCTACTCTGTTTAAAAGAGACTTTATCCTCTAGGGGGATTTTGTCAAGATGTTGGATTTTTTTTCTTAAATTATATTTCTACCTGCCTAYACACATTTGAGGTTGATGGGCTTTTCTCCTTTCCTCTGTTGCTCTAGCACAACACCTCACTCTCCTGGAGTCCCAAACAAACCTTATAGCAAATGTGGCTTCCCTAAGTCGGTTTGAATACTGCAGCCCTCAGCCTTTGCCTCCATGCAAGCTGCAAAGAAAACAGCCAAGATGCTGTAAAAAACAATTCCTTTCCATCTGTGGTGAGTCCCCTGACTGACGTCTCTGTTCCTCAAGAGAGACAGACTGTCTTGAGTGCGAGATAGAATATTTAAAATCACCTGGGGAGGTGATTAGAGGGGGAAGGAGGGAGAGAGTGGGACAGACAGCAAGGCAAAGACAGACAGACAGACRGAAAGGAGAGCTGAGGAGGGAGAAATAGGAAAGGAGTGACAGCAGAGTGCAGGTGAGGGAAAGACAGTAGAGCTTGATGAATTAAGTTGTCAACTTCGGCATCACCTGTGTACCTTGTCATGCCAGTAAATTCATTGAGGCTGAACCTGCACTGTGAGTCAAGAGCGAGAGAGTGCTGATGGRAGGAAGAAATAACAGCCCATTTAAAGACTCAGAGCAATTGATGAGTTACCTCAGGAGGGAAGTAGTGACAATGGGGAACAAGAGGTGCTCCCCCAGCATCTTGGGCAGGGAAGCTTGTTTTGGTTTCAAGCTGCACACCCTGTCACGCTGCAGAAAGTAAAGAGATAGAGATCTGATCGAAGGGAGAGAAAGGCAGTGGAGAGGCTTGCTGGGGTCCAAGTGGAACAGGGCAGGCAGGTGCCTTTGCATAGTGCTGCATGCCTTGGGAAATCCCTGGGGGTGCTGAGGGAAGATGCTGAGAACAAGAAGCCAGAAATCCCACTGTGAATGGAGACAAAGAGCATAGAGCACTGTCAAAGACACAGCACTGAGGGAAGGAGAAGGAAAGCAGAGGTGGGAAGTACAGCTCTGGCTATGCTTGAAAGCCAGGAGGGACACAAAGTCCTCTGCTGCCTCTGAAGTTGGAAGCATGGCACTGAGATGCCAATAGCTTTGGTGGGCTGCATCAGGGAAATACTGCATCATGGTGGTTTCCTGCACAGCTAAGGAGACTGTCACTAACTTTCGTAAGGATTCTGTGCATATGTTAAAAGAGGAGCTYACAGGCTCTTCCCATCCCCCAGAACTCCAGTGAAGTCTGTTGSATGTGACTGAGGAATGGGAAAACAAATGGTACAATGCTCTCACCCAATACATTTTTTTTCTCCTCCAGCTGCTACAGCTTCCCAAATTAAACAGTATCTGACCTGGTTGTTTGAGAAATGCATCTGCCTCTTTACTGCTTTCCTTCTTTTCATCCAGCTCACCATTTCCCACACAGGASCTTCTGCAACCGTTGTGCTCACAGACAATGGTCAGCTCCTGACAAAACACTCCTATCAGCCACAGGGACTAAGAGTGGCAGAGGCTGATTTCCAGAGAAACCTGAGACCCTCTGCGACCTCATTTGTAGCCATCCAGAGATGTTTATGTCTATGTGACAAGACGTGTTCACTGACCCTTCCTTGCAATGAGCTGATCTCACCCAAGCACCAGGCATAGCAYCAAGAAAGAGAAGGACACCACCTGCTCTGAGATTATCCCTCCCATGGCCCCTGCTGCTGCGTGCCCCAAGCTTGAACAGAGGGGAGGGAAGAAATGAGAAAGGAAAAAAACCTAGTTATGTTCCTCAGGAAGAAGCATTGGTGGTATTTCCTTCAATCAGGGAGAAATTCTGACTCAGCCCCACAAGCAGAGAAGCTAGTCTTTTCAGCTTGAGTAAAACAGTGAAGAATTACAACTGTTCAGGGTATTTGGAGAATGYGGGTAAAAGCGTGTGTGCACATGCGTAACATTTGGCAAATCCACGCAGAGAAATAACACATATGGCAGGAAACGGTCTTATGTGGATATCTGTGAGCATACATACAAAAACACAAACACACTTAGCATGTGTATATGTGTGCAGTTATACACATACTGATCTATGCACATATACAAACACTGCCATTTGCTCCTGAAACTCCCAGCCTTTTGGAAAACTCTTGTTTGGCTGCTGCTCTGTGAACAGCCAGGCAGCCACGACACAGCTGTCCCAACCGGGGTCCCCTGAGCTGTGTGGTGCAGCTCTGCTGSCTGCGTTCAATTTGACATCAAATGAGAGCAGGGATCTCACAGAGCCAAGCTCCATTCTGATCTGACTGGTGCCCAGATCAGCTCGGCTGTAGAGCCCTCAGGCTGTGGCACTGTATTAAAAGCTGAGGGCAGCTTTAATCTGCTTCACCGTGTGCACAGTGGAAACAGTGCTTGGCCTGCTGGGAAATTACGAGCGTGTCCCTCATTCAAGTAAAGTGGATGTTTCTGTTCCAGGAGTTGCGATCTTTGYGTTCGTGCAACTTAGTTTAAATGATCTAAACTGGTGGCTTCCAATCATTCTCGTTCYGAGGGCGCCTTGCAATTTCCTGGGGAAATAACATGCACCGTACAGGGAATGCAGCTCTCCTAACAATAGTTTTGGTTTTCGTGAAGTCCACAGACTTCCTGAGAGCTACAGACTCTGATGGGCTGAGGGATTTTCACTTACTAYGGGGAAGAARGAAAAAGTCTCAYAGTTCATAGCTTTCTTCTGTCRGGGGTATTGTGTTGATTATTGTCCRTTTAGCAACAGGAACAGACAYGGGGACCTTTTGCCACGTGTAGGGGCCTGTGGTACATTTAAGCATCTCTGTCTCCTTGAAAGGTTACAGGCACGTCCTGCCCCACAAGAAATCACTTCCAACCACACAGATGCCCTCATGGACATCGTTGCTCCTGAAGGCACTCCACTGACTCTCTGCATTGTTCAGCCGTCCCTCCCGCAGTGGAAGGACAATGGGACACACGTAAATTCCTGAATGCCAGAATGTCAGAATACAACAGCACTGAGGCCATCAACAGTGTCCTGGCACCTGGACACTGGTGGCAATGATCACAGCTGTAGGAGGGCTGTGTTGCTTTTTAGAAAATCTTAATTTGTATATGTGAGACCATGTAGAAGAAACAGTGTTAGCCAGGAAAATTCCCYTCCTCAAAAAGCCATTTAAAATCAACCATGACCAACTTTTACTCCTGGAACTGCTGAGGATCCCAGGGCACCTCAAAGGTGGCTTGCCTTTATCTATGTCTAGGCAAGCAACAGATAAAAGTATGGTATGGTAGTGTTTAGATCATGCTAGAGGTTACAGAAAAGCAGAATGACTTTCATTTGGAAAGAATGTTCAATAGAACAGATATGATTAATAAATAAATGAAAATAGGTGACTTTCAATATGACATTTAAATGACTAGATGCCAGGTGTTTGTTAAAATACCCCGTGGTCTGGAGGGAGGCAATCAAAGAACAAGGGCTTGGAGAAGCAGTGAGTAATGGTGACCCAATCCATTTAACTATTGATAAAACACAGGTGAGGAAATGTGCAGGAGAAAAGAAAAAATCTGTACAAATCATCAGCTAATGGATTAAATGCATCTGAGTGCGAGATGGAAATTAACTGATCAATTCACTCAACAGCTGCTAATTATATGTGACAAGGCAGGCAGACTCCAGAAGTCTATGGAGCTCAAAGGAAAACACTGTTGGTAGGAAAATTTGAAGGCTGCCTCTTGCCACGCTGGGGTGTGACATTTGCCCCGGTGAGAGAATGTCACTGTCACTGAATAACATTTAATTTGCAAATGTTTGAAGTCTGTATTTCAAAAGCATGGAAAGGRAGGGTTCTCTCCCACTGCTTTATAACAATTTGCAACACTAGGTATAAATATATGGTATCAAAATTAACATGCCAATCTAAACAAAATTAAATGTAATGCTACAATCAAAATGAAACCTTTTTTGCTTCGTTGCAGTTAAACATTTTGACATTAGTGAAATCAAACTAGAAAGTTAAAATGATTTGTTGTGACACTCATCTGTCCAAAAAATTYGTTGCATTGCCATACTGCAAAATGGTTTTATGCCAAAAGAACTGATCTTCCAATAGGAAGTTATCTAACAGTTTCTGATCACTGCTTTCACAATTTTCTTTTTAGTTTTCATTCACASTAATATTTTCCTGACCACTTCCATTTTGGCTTGCACCATTTAGGAAATGATCACAGAGATATTGACTACTTTTTTTCTCCCCTTAGGCTTGCACTTCATGTATATTGATCCCTTGGGACTCCTTTAAAGTCATGTCTTTGGAGAGTCAGCAGATTGTAGGATATATAGAAAATAAATAAATACTAATGATGAATTAATTGATCACCAGGGAAAGATTAGTACCAAAGTGTGATTTTCCCTCGAACAAGATCAGAATGGGAACCCCACTGGTGCAATTCTCATCCTGCATTGAATATTGAATCCTCTTTTGGAGTAAGGGTAAGTGCTAAAGACATATACCAGCAATCAAATTATTAGTTCAAAAGGAAAAACCAGTGTGGCTTATAAACCAGGTGAAACTTCTGAATTAGGTATCTCAGGCCTGACATTATGACACAAGTAATGTCATTTCTGGAGATGATGACACCTGGGCCAAGGCAGTCTTCCAGATTCCTCATGCTAACAGTATTTATTATCTATTGTCAAACCCCAACTCTGTGACTTGTGAGGGTCCAGTATGTTCTATGCATGGCCTATGATACTATTTTTAGATTGTTTTTAAAATTCACGGTTGAAGGGAATTTGGAGGATGCAATGTTTATTACAATGCTTCATGAACTCCTGCTAGCAAATTTAATTCAATCTGTCTTGGGTTAGGAGCACTGTCACGGATTGGCAATTKCCTGAAGAACCATAAACAAGGGATAATGACAAGGGGCACGTAGGAGCAAAGGTGYAAGCAGGTGTAAGCAAGGTGTTGTAGGAACCATGTGAGGTCTGTTTTCACTTAACATCTTCATTAATGAGCTTGAAGAATAGCTTGCTAATGAAAGTGGTGGATGATGTTCAACTGGGAAGTGCTGCAAACATCTATAAGGCAGATAAACATAAAGGGGTACACAGGGATTAATCATAGGGGCAGAAAAAAAAGAATCAAACAAATTCACTATCTCTACTGCAGTAAAAAAATAAAAAAAATCAGCTCATAGTAAGGAGAGATCATGGGGGTTGAAGAGACCTGCCCATCTTCTCAGACAGAGTGAGTATGCAACTTTGGATGAAATTTCTCAAAGCACTGAAGAATGTAAAACCCGTTAGTTGTCTAAACTCAAGGCAAGAACAAATGGTAAAGCATTCAGGCACCCTATTAACTAGATGGAAATGTCATCTAAGGCCCAATCTAGAATGCATTTGTACTGGGGTGGCACATCAGCCCATATCTATCTTCACAGATSGRTTAAAATATATMAAATAATGCTTCAAGTATAATTCTTCYCTYMTTTAAGGCAAAATAAGCCACACTGRRGAAGAGGGAAGGAGAACCCTGAAAGCCCTGGATTCAGTATGCTAARTAWATAAACATRATGCTGAAAGYGTAAAAAGGTAAAACTCCTTAGGACCAAGACAGATAACATGGTAGAAGAATAAAATTTCAGACAAAAAGATACCATGTGGTGGAAGAATGGTCCTCCTTGTTAAGAATGCATTTTCAACAGCACAAGTTATGCTGCTGCAGCACCGAAAAGATGTGGAAAAAAGAGGAGAGACGTTCCTTAGCTTGCTAAAACTGAAAGTAAAAGAGGACAATGCAGCAGCTCCTGCACAACATATCACTGCAATGTGAAAACCTGACTTGATCAAGGTTCATTCCACACTATTCCACAATTTGGCTAAACCTTCACMTGAGGCTGATCTATTCCACTTGCTGTTAGTCAGAGTTTTGTATTTAACTCCCCAARTAACCCAGTGCTGGAGTGTCCCCCWGCACTYCTGRAAACCTGTCCAGAATTTGYTGTCYTTGCTGTAAATGCAGAAGGTCACAGGACTGCTTTTGAAGGTGTTAATTGTTCCATGACTGTGAATCCTTGCAATTTTGCATTTCCATTAGAAGACCATGATACTTGAAAGACTACCTTATGCCCTCTGTCAGCTGTGCTCCCTTATATTTATTACTTGTATTAAAAAAAAAAAAATAGGAGAAGACAATCCAGAATGAGCAATCCAAAGAGAATAACTTATCAGGAATAAAAATAAGTAAATAATTTCCTCTGTCCCTTCTTCCCATCACCTGTGCCCCATCTGTGCCTACTCCATCTCCTTAATTTAAGGTCTTTAAAACTTAACTGGGCAAAAAAGAAGCAGAAAATGTATGTGCGTTAAAAAATGTATGCTTATGTATGCTAAAAAATTCTGAATGAACGGGGGTGTCAAGGGACAGAGAAGACAAGGAAGTTATCAAAAATAGAATATTCTACTGATTACAGCAGTTCAGAACCAGGCCCTGCCACTCATTTGCTCTTATTCTGGGCAAGATTCCATGTGCCTCAGCTCACTGGGAGTTGCAACCTTTTTTTTGCACCACTACCTTTTTATCAGGTCCATTTTAACTGWAGACTCTATAGAACAGAGACTTTCTCCCAGGCTGTGTTTGCAACCTTATGCAGAACTTGCGGTCAGTACACTAATTTTAATTGGAAWAAGCAAAATGAAATTATGTTCCTTAGTCTGTACCATAAAAAGGMCAAATGTCAAGTTAAAAAGGAGGGTTTTTAATTTTTTTAATTATTATATTTAGGAAAAGCTAAATAAGGAATCTGAAGTATTAACTCACTTGAAAAAGCGTGGCTGTAACGCTGCATGGTGTTCATGCAAAATGGCAAAAATTTAATATGAAACCCTCACTAAAAGAAAAAAAAAATTGCATCTGGGCTTCAATAAAACATGGTAACTCAGGCTGAAATACTTTTTTTCCGTCAGAAAATTAAATTCAGGATGCATAAAATAACATTATTTGAGGTAAGTTAGGATAGTTCCCTTTTTTAAAGTTGATGAGATGAAAAAAAGGAGATGCAATGGAGCCCAGAGATTTTAAGTGACTTGCTGAAAACCACAAAGGACATAAGTGCTTTTGTCAGGAGGCCTCATACTTTCAATTTTGGGCTTAGATCCCAGGGTCATGGAGTCTGAGAAGAAGCACTTTTTGCACATTAAAAATGTGATGCTACGAACCGAGTGCTTTAACACTCCAAGAGAATATCCAGTAACAAATTCAGAGCCWAACCCTGGGGGCCAAATTCCAGGCACATCAGTGCTCCACTCCACAGGGCAGTAGTAAGCAGACCAATAATTTTGGTACCTAATGTTTTCTTCTTCTCCATTTTTAATTCAGCAGAAAGGCTCTCCTTGTGCTGCCAGAAAAACATACATTGTCCCCTTTTCTGCTGGCAGCAGAGGATAGGAGGAGGAGGAGGGAAAGGTTCAGATGACTTCCTGGACAAAGGAGGTTTGTAGCTGCAGCCTGATGAACATCGGAGATAAGAGCAGCAACAGCAAATTGGCCCCAGTGGGAATGGCAGCAGCGATCTCTTCACTAAAGGCAAGGCAGCAATTACGCCTGCGGTGCCCAGCGTCTGTCTGTCTGTCTGTCTGTCTGCTCCCAATGCTGCCCCCGTGCCCCCCACTCACAGACCAGGCGTGCTCGAGGCTGAAAAAAAAAAAAAAAATAAATTCTGGTCCTTTCTTTGCCCTGCTCTGTCTGAAGCCAGAGCTCTGAGCTTTATCRCACTGGGTAACAAGATGGAGAAGAGGCAGGATAAGGAGTGCAGCACATCAGCCATAAAGAACTGGGAGGAAGAAAGCTCAGATTCCAGGTCCACAGCCAACCTGTAGACAAGCAGTGGGCATTCCTGACATCCTGAGGAGCAGTGCAACCCCCCAGGAATTCTGACAGCGTAAATACAGCAGTGGTAGCTGGGGAGTGTTTTTGCCACAAGGCAGAAGGGATGCAGAGTTTGTTGACAAAGGCTCTGTCCCAGCATCCAGCATTGCTCCAAGGCTGAATGCCTGTGGTGTCCCCTGGCACACAACAAGTTAATAACRAGATTCTCAAAATTCTCTGCATGCTGTGCACCTCCTCCCTGAGCTCCTTCTTTTGTCCCAGCTCCCTTCCTTATTTTCCTGAGTCAGCATGGCTCGTAGCACTCAGCTACAGGAAAACGGCTTAATAAGATGGCTGGACAAAATTAAAGGGGCGTTATTAATTTGACAGGTGCTGCTGCCTGGTGTCATGTCCCAAGTTTGTCCTATAGCTGTGCTGATTATTTTCTCTCCTTGGATCAGGGACATTTCATTTATTAGCACTGAACTTCCCCCTCACTGCCTGCAGCCACTGCTGCTCTGATCTCCCCAATTCACTTTGCAATTAAATTTTGTCCTCTTGTGAAACAACTGTGCAGGAAAGGTCTTGTGTTTTGTTTTCTTTCTTTCCCCCTTGACCAAGYTCTTCTTGGTCAAAACAGCCTCTGGAAATCCTAGCAGAATCCCAAACAGAGTAAAACTGGCTGGAAACAGTATAATATGAAAAGGAGTCTGGAAGCTGTGGTTTTATATACCTAAAATACTCATGTCAAAAGAGAAGAGGGAACGAGGGTGCTGGAGGCCACTAAGTCTTAGCTGTAGAGGTATAAATCTGATGGAACCATGGAGTTGTTGAAGATTTACATGAAGGTGGCTTAAAAGGAGACCCAAGAGGTTTCGTGCTGGAAAGCCTTGAGATGAGGAGCATCAAAATCATAACATCATTCCCTTTACAAACACTGGCAGTCAAACCAACTGATGGGCAGGAAGACTGGGAGCACGACTGCTCCCATTTAGGTGATTTACTTTATTGTCACTGCTACTAACACTCTGTGTTTTGGTTTTTCTTTTCCCCCAGGAATTACATTAACAGCTATAAAACTGCAAATTTAAATGAACTGTGCTTGGGATCTGTTCTTGCTCCATAAAGCTCCACATGGCTTTTTGTTTGTTTCCTCTTACCCCACTCCTCCTCCACATACAATTCCCCAGAAACCTTCACGTCATAAATGACTCCTTTGCTGTTTCCCCTTGTGAAGCCAAATCTTCACATCTCCCTTCTTTATGCCTTTTTCTCCCCAGAAATAAATACCAACTTTCTATGGACTACCCATGCCTACCCTTTCATTCATTYTTAGGACTACCTGTTAGCACATATSAGTCTGACATTTCTGGTTTTGTGGAACTGGACAATCTTTCGTAAGTACTTGCTGTCTCCTGATCTTTAATTAAATGCAAACACTTTTCTCTAGGCTTTCTTGCCATTCCCTAAGTTCCCATTCCCTCTCCTATCACTAAATACGTCAAAGGCTGCAAGACAGTAGAGGTGATATTACTCTTTCCTAGCAATGAATGCTTTTTTTCCAGGACTGAGCTGGCCTGCACTGATGCCAATTACACCAGCTTTTTTTATGGCTTCATTACTGCTAGAGCCACTATAAAGCACTGTTAGGCTGGACCAGCCTTTTCAATTGCACAGAGGTACCAACCATTGTGCCTTTATGYACTTGAGATGTTCTTTCTGATCCTCCATCTCCCCAAGACAGGGATAGCTCCCCAGGCAGAACAGAATGAGGAAAAACTCGGGTAAAGCAGCTGGCGAAAAGTTGCCTCTCTCTGGAGATCTCCATGTGAGAAGCACAGAGCACTTTGGGCTGTTTCAAGCATGACAGCTGGCCAAGCAGCAAAGGTCAGGACAGCAAGGAAAAAAAGAAAGGAGGAGAGGATGAAGGATTTGCAGAGCATCACAGGATTTCTCTCCAGCACAGTGATCTGGCCATTCCCAAAAGGCAGGGGGTCAAACTCTGCACTTAAACATAGCAGCAGGAACAGTGTTAAGCTCCCTGACTGCTGCATATCTCAATACTAAAGAAGTGCTCGGGTGCTGCGTTTGGAGACGAACCAAAGGAACAGAACGGAAATGCTTTATGAACCAGTTGACCATTGTTAATCCCTTAACAAGGAAAGGTAAGAGAAAAAAATCCAGGGTGCTTAACATCAGCTGCCTGGGAGAAGATGAGGGCATCAAAGGGTTTGAGAAGATGAGGGCATCAAAGGGTTTGAGAAGTTTCTCCAACTGGGGGGTACCCTTAAGGCACAAGAATATGTATCCTCCTGAGGTGGGAGGGTGTGTGGGAAGCACAGATAGCTGAATGTTATCTGCCCCTCTGCTCTGGGTGGCCCAGATAATGCCATAATTCCCAACCTGCTGGTAGCATGCTGGACACTTTCCCTATTACAAACCCATCGGAGGGTCAGTTTTGATTTGGGCAAGGGAACTGAGGTGAAGCACTTGGAAAGAGATTGTTCTGACCCTCRTGCTAGGGTGATGTAGGATACAGGGTCCAATAAGTATGAACCAGAAAAGGAGGAGCATTTCAGCACTTTGTGAACAGATTTGTAAGTGGGGAATAGCAAAGGGTTGTAGCAGCTCTGAATAAAGAGACCATCTGACAAAGGGGTGAATGGCAGGGGGACTTTTCTCTCTGTCCAACTAATTTTCCAGCTTCCCTTCACAACCCCATCCTGAGTTCACCTCCAACTTTTGCCCCTCAGCCTTTAAAGCAAGAGGAGCACCAGGTTTCCCCCAGCTTTGAAGCAAAGCATAGGATAGGATGAAGCCTTGGCACCAGAGGAGCACTGTACCAATCCCAACACCAGGTCTGGGGTAGCAACTGGGGTGCTTGGCACCAATGTGTCCTGCTGCTTCTATTCTGTGTCCCCTCTGCCAACAACTTCACTTGCCTTATTAACCATTCCCAACAGCTACGCTTTCTGCATGCGTGCTTGTTTGGGTAATTCTTGTTTCCTCCCATTTAGCGCATAGGAAAAAATGCATTAGCGACAGTCTTGGTTTTAAATGAACCCTATTAATATTCAACTCTGCAAGGAACTGTGGGATAATTTAGATAAATGTGACTGGGAAGCCCAGCTGACAGAACCAAGTGCAATGCTGGTGTGTGTTCACAGCCCATCGCTGCACACGCAGAAGGGGGCAAGAGGTGGGCGCAGCGTGGGGCTGGGGGTGAGCCAGGCAGGAGGGAGAGCAGAGGCAGGGGGTCTGTTCAACGGGACAGATACACTGCTCTAGGATAGGCTCCTCAAAAGATCAAGAGAAAAACAGGCTTAGTGAGATGTGAACGGGGAGAGGAAAAGAGAAACAAGANTAGAGAAATATCATTTGAAAGACAGACGCTTAACTGTGGAGAGGGGAGAAGAAAGCCAGGAAACTGTGATAGCAAAATGGAGTTAAAGGTGACACAAGGCAGGAAATCAGACACAAGCTTGCAGAGAAATGAAAAAGGCTTGAGTGAGACCAAATGTACCTAGGCCACAGTTCAGCAGAGCTGAATTATTTGAAGGCACTTCCTTTGGTCGATGTACTTACTCACTTAAAGTAAATGCTTCTGTGGTTCACTGATTGGCAACCTCATGCAGCAGCATCTTACAAAAAAGGTACTGAAAAATGAGAGGTAAGAGCAAGCAGAAATGCACTCGTGGGGTATCAGCAGCTGAGATGAAGAATTACCTGTGTCAAAACTTTTGCTGTAGAATCTTAAGATCTATTTGGTCTCAAAAGGGAAGGTGGTGCTAAAGGAAAGGTGGTTGAAACTAGAAATAAGTTCGGAAAGACTCTGTGAAGATATTAAGTATATGAYTATTCTTGATCATATGTGCTTTTGGACATGCCATCTCTAAAAAGGAACAGAGTACGCTGTTTATTTCTATAGCCGAATGCAAGTCATGTATTTTCACGCATGCATGAGGTAAGTTCAGCCCAGAAAAGACTGTTGAGCATGTTAAAAAATGCAATTTTACCTCCAGAAGCACACAGCAATATCCC
The DNA here is from genome assembly GCF_030028575.1 of Malurus melanocephalus. Lineage (NCBI taxonomy): Eukaryota > Metazoa > Chordata > Aves > Passeriformes > Maluridae > Malurus > Malurus melanocephalus. The sequence continues at coordinate 345,743 of NW_026623719.1, read as the reverse complement.
ACAGACTTTGGAGAAGTGCAAGAATATACACACTGCTATTGAAATGCCTCCAAATTAATAAAAGTAGGGTTATTTTTCAAGGTTCATTGAGGTTTTTTGCTTGTTTCTTTTTAATTCTGTGAAATTATAAATTCATGCCCAGAAGATTAAAGTTTTATGGAAATTAGACTTCCCTGGCCAGGTCTGTGCATTGCAACCAGATCTGGTCTTCAAACCAGCACCCAGGGTAGACTGATTCAACAGCTAATAAGAAGATAGTCTAGACAGGACAGTGAATGCTGGAAAAGACCAATAGTTATTCCTACATACCCCTAAACCCATCTCTGTAGCATCTTGGTATTTCAGTGGCAAACAGCATTGCTTATTTTGGGCCTGTGACTGAATTTCTTTGACAAGCACCGTGAGAAACCTGTTCAATTAAAAAAAAAAAAAAAAGTAAAACTTCTATGGGGCATCTGTAACAACCTCTCCTGAGCTTTACTGAAAGGTCCTTGAAAAGACAGACTTCTGTCACCACAAAGAAGTGTGCATCAGCAGCAGATCTTCTGTAGCCCAACAAGTGTGGGAACTACATTTAAAGATTCATGTCCTCTGCTTCCCAGCCTCTCCAGGAACTTTTCCTCCATGGGGTGAATCCCAGCCGTTTCAAGCGCTTCTGAGCCAACCAGGTGTGCCATAGCCTGTTTTGAGCTACAAAATGCTGCTCCACAAGTGGTTGATCCTGTAAAACTAATTTGCTTTTCCTGCAAAGCAGGCAAACACATGAAAAATGCCAGGATCATTTAGCTGCCTCTGACGTGCCGGCTGTAGCCATGCTGAGAGGTTCTGGAGAGGCATGTACCTCTCCTTTCGGAGAGCATCTGCTCTTTGCCTGCAGCTGGTGGAGCCAGCTCCATCTGGAGACCAGATCAGAACCCATTAAGCACAGAGGTAGGAGACTGCTTGGAAGTGGAGTTTGCAAGGCTGGGAGGCAATGGCTTGTCTGCAGATTTTCACCTCTTTTAAAGAAAGGAAAAGAAAAGGGAAAAAAAAATAAAAAAGCAACCCACACAGCCTATTGAACAATTGTTCCTGCGTAGCCTCTCCAGTCTAATTGATTTGGACACCACAGCTAATTTTCGCTCAGACATCTGTTAGCACACATTAGCGCGTGTCATTAGACAGGGAAGCACAGATCAGATGGAGGGGCAGAGCTCAAAGGCCCTGGTTTGGGATGCTAGAACAAGCCAGAGGGAGAAGATGTTTGTGCAGGGCTGGAATAGTTGGAAGGAGTTTGGAGTAAGGGGGAATGACTTGGCTGGCTCAGAACATTCCCACCAAAGAGCTGCATATGTTCCACTCGCTCACCCTGCTACGAGCACGCCTGTTTCATTTACAGGCAATGCCACAAAGGCCTGCTCCTCACCAGCACACAGGCAATAAAGCCACAACTCTCACAAAGAGCCCTGAAGTGTATTCCTCCACATTTCTGCTGTTGTAGGTTTCTTGGTTATGGCTGGAGGTCTCAGAGACAAGAGACAAGAGAAAATTACCTTTCTCACCCCAGTCCTGCATGGTGTCAGGTTGCACTGGACATGTTCGATATTTAAAGCTTTACAGATATGATGAGTCCTGCCACTGGAGAAGAAGAACTATATTGAAAGGTACTTGCTGGAAGCATGGGGCAGAAGGGAGATAGCAGGACATCAGAAAACCCAATAACCTTCCCAACCTTCCTCAAGGCTGTTTTGCAGCGTACAGGTGGCTGCAGTTCATTTTAACCACCTGTAATGCTAACAGGTCAGGGAGATGATCATTTCAGCCCAGCTACAACTGGGTGCACACCAGACCCATTGCTTGATACATCCTAACTTCTCCACTGGTGAGAAAAAACATCCTCTTAGCCATCTTTTTGTATTTTTTCCAAGAACAATGTAAACCCTCTGCCTACAGTCACTGCAGCAATCTGGAGGCGTGTGCTCAAATCCAAGTGCAGCCTGCATAAGCAATTCCCCAGCTGAAGTCCCACAGCACAATGTGCCCATCAGGAGTGGCTGCCTCTGCAGCCATCCTGGGTTCTGCAGCGTACAAAGCACTGTGATTCTGCTGGCAGCAAGCCCTGCAACACCAGGGATCTGCATAAGTGGGAAAAGGAGTTATTTGGAGTTATATTTGTTCTGTACGTGGAAGCAAAGGTAAAGATGAAGAGCATAATGAAGTTTCTCTGGGCATATTTCTGGTTTCCCACAGCTTTCCTGTGAAAGGTGGAGTTTTTGTATTGATTTGCTGATGACTGAAAAAGAGTTGAGCTCATTCTTTCATGTTTTTGCTCCATGAAGGYAATAAAAGAGGCTTTATTTCCTTTTGGGTCATACTTTGCACAAAACGCATGGGAGCCCTAGCAGCCTTGAGGCTTTAACTCCTCCACCAATTGTGGTGGAAATTAGCCAACAGGCTTCTGGGTTCAGAGGACTGAYTGTCACCACGACCATGCAATATTAATTTCCTTTGAAACAACAAGCCAGAAGTTGATGAAACGGCCTTGTTTTTCTCGAACACGCTGCCTGGGAAGGAGGGAGAGGCAGGATTTGTCAACTGAAACTCCACTGATGGAGTGAAGAGGTCAACATCCATTATAGGGATGATACAGATGAAGGTAAGCCTGTCATTCACAGGATGAAAAATGAAGCCCTCATCTCCCATCTAGTGCACAGTACCTCTGCTTGCTCTCAGCGTGGCTCATCCTCCGTTCTCTTGCTGTTTTTGCTTTGGCATAGCTCAGCTGACGTTCGCAGAGTTGCTCCCACACCTTTCCCAGGGATCGTGCTCTGCCCGACTTTGACAGGCACGTCACTTCCAATTTGGAGGAGGACTGACACATTAACATCTGCACAGCCCTCTGCAAAACCAGCCCTTCTCATGCAAGCATCTGCCAGCTGAGAAAYGCCATCCCACTAAACAAAGCACTGATCAGGGCGCTGGCAAGAGTGGAAAATAAAAGCCRGTGTTCCCACCCCAAAACGGTGACTGCCTGGAAAATACAAAGAAAATATCTCTCATTCCAGCAAACTGCTGCAGAAGCACCCTGCTATCTCTGATGAGATAGCACATGGGAAGAGCTGCAAGAGGAACCATAAAACAGAGCAATTAGCCAGTGACCCACTCAGATTTGCTTTGTTTGCTCAGCAGCTGCACAGTGCACACAGATATCTGCACCACCGAGGTAAGCAGTGCTGGGCTGGCATCTTGTCCTTCTTTTTGCTGTAGATCCCTTTTTGGCCCTAACAGTCAGGTTACACTGAAGCAGTGACACCCCTGGAGAGACTGCAGCTCAGGAAGGACCCAGRCTGGAGCTGGAAAAGGGCAAGAAGGAAGGAGCATGGGGAAAAAAATGGGGTAGGAAACCAGGAGCAGCAACAAGAAACCATCACATACCAACTCAGTCTCCTGCAGTGGGTGTTGTGTCACCCAAGGGGTTTGCAAGGACTGAATGYAATGTGGTCAAAGGAGGGAGAGAGGATCTGGAGGTGGATGGAGATGTGTTGCTGTGAGGCTGAGCCTGGGGAAGCAGCAGAAGTGGGTTTCCATCAGTGTTTGTAGCATTGTTTCTATTAGTTTGTTACTCAGTAGCCAAACATGAAATTAAAAGTGTGTTCTAATAGACAGTGAATTAAATTCAATTAATTTGCCACACCAACCCCCCAGGCTGGCTTCTGAGAGCCAGTTGGTACTGACAAGAGCAAGCTTTATGTGGCTCCTCAAAGAACAGCAAGGTGAGGAAAAGTCTGGGGTTTGTTCCTCCCCCTYCCATTATCTCCTTGGACACCATGGCTACCAAAGTCTATGAAGTCCATCATGAAAGGGAACTGAAAATGGGGTTTGTTTTAGTTTGTGCCAGGGGCAGCCTTTATTCTGCTGTGTGCCTTCCCACAGCCTGACTGCATGGGCTTCATTATCAGTGTTTATCAAGGACCTCAAAGCGTGCTGTTCAAGCCCTGTAATTCCTGTGCTGGTGAAACACCTAATTATCATCCTAAATATATCCACGGAGAAATTGAGGCATTAATGAGGTAGGGTGGGAAAAGTGACTTACTAYGGGCAGTATGAATGACTGACACACTAGGAAGGGTATCCAGCAGCAAAACCCCCAGGCTTGTACTTCATCAGAAGGTGAAAAAAATAAAAATGGACAACAGGAAGTGAGAGAAGGAAAAGGAAGAAATAAATACAGGATGAGAAGGAGAGAACACACAGAGCGAGGAAAGCTGTCAATGGGAAAAAAGGCTGCTTCAGTGCATGCCAAGCAAAAAATGGAAYTGACAGCCTGAGCTGCAGAGCGAGAATGCCCCACACTAAATGGGAAATAGCCAGAGTGGCCTATCATGACTTCCAGAGTAGAAAACACTTTGTATTTGGGATGCCTGTAGAGGAGGCAGGAATCCCTCTGACATTYGCATGCCTCAGGGCTTCCCTGAAGGGCATGTTTCCATTGGCAAGGAGAGCAGTTGGGACAGCTGGATAAGATGCTGTGAACAAGGCTTGCAGCATTTAACCTGCATTAGGAAGGAACAATTCACTCACTGGCAACCAGTTAGGGGTGCCAGGGCTCAATTACACGGGAGCCTTTAAGGGAAGGAGCGTCCATACATTATCACAGCAAACAAGTCAGTGTGACTTCGTTCAAGGGTATCATCCACCCTGGAACCTATTTCACATCTCGTTGGCCAGCTGAGTGAGAACTGATTGCACACACGCTCCCTTGTTTCTCTGTCTGTGTGTACGGTGGAGGAAGAYCCCAATTCATTAAAGGAAACAGAGCGAGGTAAATGGCCGAGCCTCTCCCTGTTAACCTCTGGAAAAAAAAAATAGATTCCTACATGGCCAAGAGTTTGTATCACTGAGAGGGAAAAGCACTTTGTTTTTCCTCAGTCTTTCCAGCATTACAGCATAGCAGTGACATCACAGGATCTCTGGTGATATCCCCCTGCTGTTTAATTAAGATGTAAAATGCRGAGATTTTCTCCATTGCCCCCCTGCACTCAAGGTGATTCTTTTGCTTCTTACCCCTGTACCCTCCCCATTACAGGGACTCAGGCTGGGACTATCCTTAGCTATACCACAGAATCAGAGAATTGTTCAGGTTCGAAAAGGCCTTCAAGATCATCAAATCCAACCATTAACCCAGTGCTGCCAAGCCCACCACCAAACCATGTCCCTCAGTGTCACATCTACAAGCACCAAACCATCTACCACCACCAAACACTGTCCCTCAGTGTCACATCTACAAGTTTTTTAATACCTCCAAGGATGGTGACTCAACCATTTCCCTGGGCAGCCTTTTGCAGGCCTTGACAACTCTCAGTCAAGAAATAATGTCCTAAAATTCARTCCTGGTGAAACTTGAGGCCATTTCCTCTCATTGTACCACTTGTTTCCTGAGAGAAGAGATTGACCCCAACCTCACTAMAACCTTTTTACAGATTGCTGTAAATAAGATCCCACCTGAGCATCCTTTTTTCTAGACTAACCAACCTCAGCTGCTCCAGAACTGTGCTCTGGACCCTTCACCAGCTCCACTGCCCGTCTCTGGACATGATGCAGCACCTCAATGTCTTCTGGTAGTGGGGGGTCCAAAACTGAGCACAGAATTCAAGGTGCAGCCTCAGCAGTGCCAAATACAGGGGAACAATCACTGCCCTACTCACATCATCATACAGCCTCTGATTCCCTGTCCCCACCATCCAAGTAACAGCCTCAGCACCACTAGCACTTCTTCCCTGGGATGTTCCTCCAGTTTCAATCTTTCTGGAGACAAAGGACAGGATGGTCAGGAACAAGAGGGTGGTATTTAAGCTGAAATTGGGTTGGCCATCAAAACCTTCATTTCTGCTGCAGCTTTAAGGCAGAAAACACCCGCGGTCTGTGCAGTGCAGCTTTGTGGTAGCACAGGATTGCTTCTGAGAACCCGCCAGGTGCATGCCCCAAGTCTGCAAGCCTCGTATGTAAAGAGTTCAGAGCCAGAGAATTTATCCCCAAAGCTATTTGGAAAACTGATGCACAGCACAAGTTTGGATCTAGATACCCCCAGTAGGTACTAAACACAGGAGTGACCTTCCTCTCTGCTCTACAGGAGAACAAAGTTTCCTTTCCCTCCTGCCTGCTTTGATCCACACAGTCAGGCTGGCCTCAGCTTTCACACTGCCTTGTACTGGGAGCAGCCACTGCAGTTCCCCACTGTTTAGCAGGAGGAGTGCCACCTGTCTGCACGCTGCTCATCACAAACATTTTGTTTTCTCTGCTCCTGCACTCCCCTAGAGATGAGGCAGAGCTCACCCGCAGATGGCATGGTGGGATGAGCCAGGAACAGCCCGGCTGGCAGAGGAGCCCTCTCTCAGCTCCATGGGGTGATGAAGGCAGTGCCAGGTAGCAGSGTGACAATGGCAGCTGGAAGCCAGCTGTGTGTGCTGCTCTCCTGGCTAGCCTGAGTACCTCTTCTCAGGAGGTGTGCACCATTATGAGACATGTTATATTGTGATGCCTTCAGGCACAGAAACTGCCAACAACCAGCTACTTGCTCTGGAGGAGCACTGAAAATGCAACTTTTTTTTTTTTTTCTTTTCTTTCCTTTTATGCCCTGTGGATGAGGTGCAACCTATTTTTTTAACCTATTTAAAGGCTTTGATTCTGCTGTCTGTCACAGTATTTGATTATCTCCCATGACAGTCAACAGTAACATGGAAGTCCCCAGCAGTTTTCTTGGGGCCCCGGAGAGATCAAGGTAAGCTCAACATAAGTAGGTATTTACTTCCTTCATTTCTTTGCATTGGTTGTTGATCTGCAACAGTTTTGGGAGCAAAAACAACAGTTTTGAGTGTGTGCCCTTTGCACTTCAAACARGGAAGAAGTCAGAACTCTCAGACAGTCCAGCGCTAAAAAAATAGGAAAAGAGGACTGAGAGCCTTGCATTGCCAAACATCAGAAGATGGGGCATTAGCAATCCCAGATCTCCCAGGAAAGTGGAAACTACAAGAGTTGCTCAGGGAGCTATCCCCCGATCATTCAGTTAAGGAGTTGGAGATGTATCTGTTCTTTTGGCCAGGAGCTGCTGAGAGCTCCATTGGCTTAAGAAAGGGGATGCTTCCTCATAACTAAAGACTTAAAACCCTTTTAAACTCAAGAGACAGAATTTACAATCCTAATTTCCAYCCCACCTTCAACAATGTAATGGTCAAACACTGAATAAAAATCCTCACTGCATGCTAGACCTCGTTCTCTGTGGTGAATGCTCAWTGGGAAAACCCTTGAGGACACACAGCAGGACAGAGAAAAATGTTTCTAATAATTCCTAATAATATATGAAGTAAGCTGCACCGAAATGCAAGGTTCACTCTGATGCTTAAAATTGAATTGGAATTTTTAGTATTCAGCCACAGAAGGACTGGGAGGCCCACAGGCACCTTATTAGTGATAGACAGAAATGAGAAAGAAGCTGTTTTGTCTCAGGTTACTCAAAACCTTTAATGCTGATCTAGCTCTCCTCTTGCTTACACAATCAYAACCCTATTTGCTCTTCCAGAGTCAATCAGAATCAGGCTGTTGGTAGAGGCATAAACACAATTTTCTTAAGAAAACAAACTACAGTAGAATTTACACATCAATTTTAAGCTRGTAAGGGTGGTGGTTGAGTTAATTTACTCTCCTAAAATAAGACATGCAGTGTAAGCATTCCTGGAAATGTTTGGAGCCAGGTTGGATGGGGCTTTGAGCAACCTGGTCTAKTAGAAGGTGTCCCTGCCCATGGCAGGGGGGTTGGAACTGRATAATCTTYAAGGTCCCTTCCAAACCAAAAYAGTYRGATTCTAYGAKTCTATTATTTTTAACATAACCCTACAATCAATGAATAAAGAGTGATTTTGAGAGGCTGATTCATTCCAAGCATTTCAAGACCTCCTCAGAATACACAGCTATTAGAACATTACAGCCCACTGAGGTAAGTCCCACCCAAAATTTGTAGAGTCTCATAGCTTGCACCAGCAATGTGCTGGGGATGACCATGGCAGTGTCCACACCAGTTCAGCACAGTCCCCTCAGAGCTGACCAGAGCAGGCAAAGCCAGGTGATGGTGTCTTGGTTTTCAACAGCCCCAGACAATGGGAACCACATCCAKGGTCCACACAGGAAAATGAGGCCAGAGACAAAGTTAGAAATATTAGATAGAAATATTCTTTAAATAGCACTAAGGTCCAAGGTCAGTGCAAGAGGTGACACCAGGGACCCAGGTGGAGATAGRTACACCTAAAGTGCAGATCCAGATCTGAGCTTATGTGGAGACCCTGAAAATGGGGTGGGTGGATACCCCTGCAGAGACTGCTCAGGGTTCAGTTAATGCATTCAGGGCCCTGGCAGACAATGCATTGCCCAAAGAAGTAAAAATGGCTCTCAGTAGGAAGGAAGATGTTGCACCTGTCCTGAAAACCAAACAAGGCACATGACATCTCCATCAGTAGCCCAACATCCACTTTTGTGTGARTAAAAATATCCAGTGAGGACGTATTTAGCTATACTAATGTCTTTCCTCTCTGAAAGTATAGTCACTGCAAGCATTTTATATGCAGAATGACTAATTGGAATGAGCTGTGCGATTTTCAGCTTAAACCAGCTCCTTTATGCTCAACATCCGCCCAACATCTAATGACACAGTTTATATTTTCATTGAGGATTCAGCATCCGGCAGAAACAGAGAAAGCTTTACGAGTCTTCACTCTAAGTCAATTAGAATTTAAATGTAGGTCGAATGCTAGGCAGAAGAATGGGACCTGCAGCAATTCAGATCTCAGATGTTCGTGTACTCTGGAGACAGAGGAATCATTTGCACACTTATTCCATCTTCCAGGGCTGGGGGCATTCGGAAAGGCAGGTTTGTTCTCTGCTGCATATCTAATAGTGTTTTGGCCAACTAGTCTTTAAACTTTCTGGGAAATGACTCTTCTACCTTTGCCCTTGGGAGGCTATTTCACAGCTGAATACATCGCATTCCTGATTTGCTCTTGCTAGTCCTAGCTATGACCTACACAGAGGAGTACACACCTTCTTTAAATACTTGGTGAGTCTGATAGATGTTTGAGGGTGTTTTTGCACCTAGATCCAATCCAGCACATCCCAGCACTGATCTAGGAAACATCTGGAGCCATTCCTGTAAAGTCAGTGAAATTGTACGGATATAAACCAGCTCTCAACCACTACGTGGGTATATGTATGCACACAAGTCTATCTGTCACCCACTATCAGAAGTATCACTTCTAAACTAAACTACTTTCTTCTTTTTCCCCTTTCCACTCCCTCTGCTGCTCATTAAAACTCCTCTCTCCCACCTACAATGGTGAAGAGTCAGCAGGCTGCCCAGGTAACATTAGCTAATGGGAACTGACAGCCTGCCACCATTTTCTGAAGGCTTATGTTTTTGATACCTGTCTGTCTTCCAGCCTGACTAATTCTRTGGAAGACTTTTATCACAGGGAGATTGACCTCAGGCAGGAGACATTTTGTGTCACTGTGAACAGTGAAATGAAGACACGATGGGGATGGCAAGAACTCGCTAGCAGCAAAAGGCAAGGAGAAGAAAACTGATGTATGACAAGAAAACCTGCCTTGCCATGGCAGGCAATTCAGTGATTGGCCCTCTAATGAACGAATTCACTGAAGAACCTGAACTGCAGCATATTTTGAGGCCCTGTAAGAGGCAACATTAACTGATGATAAACTAAAATACCAGTCAAGTTACGAGAAGTATTTTCCCAAGGATTTACAACAGTCTGGGATCCAATTAGAGAGTTCTTCTGCCAGCCAGTGCCTCGTGAGGTTCATACACTGCCTCACAATGGTTTATGGGGACATAGTCTGGACTACCTCTGGTACTTGGGTTTTGGCACTGTAATTTTTACTACATTTTGCTGCAGAGCTGTGGAAGAAAAAAAAAGTTTAAATGTTCACAGCATGGGTACCTGTTCATACCTAAAGAAAGTAAACAATGCTGTTATTGTACTTCCCTGCTGAGGTGCCGTGTCCTACATGAGCCTCAGTGTGAAGGACTCACTATTCTTCTCTTTATTTCCCAAGCTCAACATTCCTGGCTTCTTAAAGATACACTTCAGTCTCCACTCCAACTGAAAGGCACATCCTCCTCAAGAATCACAATTTCTTCCCATTCAAGGTTTCTGAGGCTGCCATGAAAAGAAAAAGCTATTCATCCAGAAAAGAAAAATACATTCCTTCCCTCCCTGCATGGTGTCAAGTGTGCCCCAGATATGCCTTTCAAAAAAATCAGGTCACTCTGCTGTTAGCTCTATAGTACTGGGTTGGAAAGCTCCTGAGAAGGAATGACTGTACACCTCCTAAGAGCTCAGGACACCTCTTTCTATCAGTGGTTTGAGCTTCCCCTTCCAAAACAGGCCAAAGGCTGAGKGTACCAGATCAAGGAGGAACAGAAACTACAATAAACTGGGAGGTATAGCATCTAAGATAATGCTCTATTTCATGTGTTCCCTTCATGTAAGACACTGTCCATGCATTTGGCCTGAGTGCCTTCTAGGTCCTTAAGAAATCTTCCTGCCCATAAACCTTACGTGCAGTCAAGMAACTGCCCCAGATCAAAAATTTCAATGAGAACTGATACAAAGCTTTTATATCCCAGAAGAATGCTGTTGACACTTCCCTCCAACCTGAATGTGTCTGCATTGTACTTAACCCTTCTCTTCTGAGAGCCTTCTCTACATCAGTTATTCTGCTTTGGCTTATCTGCTGGATTTACTGCATTCCCAAGGAGACACAATGCCTCTGCCACAGTTTTCTGGCAGATACATACAAGAAATGTACTCTTACAGATTGTCTTCCTCAAATTGGGTGGCACAGTATAGTGGTCTCAGTTTGCCCTCAGTAGCTTCTGATGAGTTTGCAGCCTCTGAACAAGATTATGTGCTCACTGTTTCATTAGTGGGTCAGCAGACACTTAGCAACATAAATGGTGCATCAAGCRTTGGGATTTACTTCCTCAGAGATGGGTATCACTCAGAATGGGCTCTAACAATCTCTGAAAAGGCCAAGAGCCCTGTAACAGCAATGAATAAGGAATAACCAAGTAGATGGGTAGAGCTGCAAAGCCACAATTCAAATTCATAAAATGCTGAGGGAAGCCTATCTCTGGGATGGTGGTTTAAACTCATCTTGAGATATGGGATTTAGGGCTAGCACAGAACAGAAATTGTAATTTCTGTATATTACCCAACACTGTTCACTCATCCCTACAATCATCCAACATGCCCTAATTGCTTCAGCATGTCCCTGCAAAACAGAAACCGACTTGGTAAGAGACAAAGACACAGATCTAAGATGCCCACAGAAGCAGTCGTCCGATAATGATGACCAGCTGTCACAGGCAGCACAAACCTCCTGGCAYTTGGCACCGGTGAATTTTCAAATACCCGCTGGTTGCTGCTACCCCATTAATTGTGGGCACTTTGCCCGGTCTACATTCCTGAACAGCTTTTTTTTTTCTTCTTCTTCTTCTCTTTCCCTTCTCTCTTCCTCACAGACTTCTAACACAGTTAATAAAAAATTTATCAGGGCAATGAAATAAACACCGATTTGATTTGATCTGGGAGCCAAACAGAGGAGTTTCTGCTGTTCAGGTGCCGACTCGAGAGTTTCTGCAGCTGCTGTCAGAAATGTGCCCACAAACCCAAAATTATTAGATAAATGGAGGTAGAGAGGTGAGGGGTGTTTTTGGAAGGTGGAAAGTTTGCTTGTTGGGTTTTTTTTAAGAGAGTGGAAAGAGCTGGAAGGGAGASCACTCCACAGTGTGCCCTTGAACCCCAGGAAGAAGAGAATTACACTGCAAAATCCATAGAAAGTGATGGACTTTGAAGCACCAGAGATGGACAGAAGCATGGCAGCACTGATCTSCAACAGGAACTGCAGCTCCTGAGAACTGCATGTGCAAGTGAATAAACACCTGGAGTTTCTTTTCTAAATCTTATATAGTTTTACCTTCAGGGAGAAGAAAGAAGACAGTAAGAAGCACTTGGGTCTAACACTAGTGATGTCTCAAAGGAGTTCAAGGACTAGAGARATGGGGCAGCATGAAATCCAGAAGAAAAATTCAGTACCCTGGAAAATTTTGGGCTAGAATAGCAATACTCATCTTGTGAAAAATTTAGCCTGTGCCTCAGGCTGTGCTGGGCTGGTGGCAGGAAATGCAGAAATCTTTTCAGGGGAGCCCCTTACCCTCTGGCTCAGTGGGAAAGAGCAGGCAAGAGTATCCAGTCAAGGAGACTGCAACCTTCCACTGGGAGAACTTGTATGAATTTATGTCAGGCTTAAAGCAAGAGATTTGGAGGGGAATGCAGCTGCCCTTTGCAAAGACAGGTAAATATGTCAGGGATTATAACTAAAGCATTGTCCAGTAAAGAACAGATTATAGACTAAAGCAAAAGGTATTATTATCGTATTTAATTTCACACAGTCCAGGTTATGGCAAGAGGAAGGGTCAAGAACTGTCAATGAAGTTGAGAACACAGACTGTGGGTAATGACAGAGTCTCCAGAATTAGTCTTTTACATGGTTTCACTTTCCTGCATAGAAATACAAGGTGGATTCATGCCACCAAATTGTACACTTCGAAAAGTCTGCTGTGTAAATCTAAATTAGTCATTTACTCCTGCAGTCCAAAGTAAAAGGGGCTTCTGGGGGATGATCTATCACATTATCTCAAGGCAGACAGCAGAAAGAGTAAGATGCCACCTTCTCACAACAGACTGCAGAGGAGGGCCAGATGACTAGTTTAGATTTGTGTTACTAACACTCAGATGTCTAAGATTAAGTGTGATGAATCTCRGCTGCAGTGCACCACTTCTGCTCGCAAGACTGAGTGTCCATACGGGCAAGAGATGCAACACCTTCAGAGAGTCACACTTGAAATACCAAGTGACAGATGTTTATCTCTGGACTTGGGTTTTAGTCCTGTCTCTGATAGGGCCTCTGTGTAATTTATTTAGCAGAGCCACGCAACCCCCTGGATTTGTTAAAAGGAGATAAAGCTTTTATGACCTTGAACAGCAATGCCTATACTGCCCATGTGGTTTGTTCTTTCGCTCCAGAAAGCAAACCACAGTCTCTTTTTTTTTTTTTTTCTCCAGCCCTTTGGACAACCAGAGGATCACTCTCAGGCTCTTTCCTGGAATGAACAAGTACATCCTCTCTCAGAAACAGCTGATGTGGACAGCACACTCCAGACATGCAGATGATGCCAAGTTCAGCTTTCTCAGCCAGGGAAAGTCCTCCAACACCAACCCCACAGACCCTGGGCTTTCAAACTCCTCCACAGGCTCCTGTGCTGTATAACACACACTCTGGCATCAGGTTATTAAAGCACCCATCTCCCAGATTGTGTCACAGCCCTCACTTTATTTCAGGCACCTCTAACCAGAAAACAACAAACCAGGAAAACAACAAAGAAGCATGTCTCAGGGCCAAAGGGTCACCACAGCATGATGGAGATTAGTCCCACCACCAGTGCCCTGTGTAGGGTGGACATGTTCTATCCATTCCAAAGATAGTGCCAGCAAGCAGCACAAACAGTCTACACCACCCAGCTTGGAGTCTTGGCTTTCTCTGATACTGTCCACAGAGGATCTACAGGCCAAACCAAGGTGCCTACATGAATTATGGTGGTGGTCCACAGGCTTTACACAGCTATAAATATTCTCCTGGAACACAAAAATGTCATGAATTATGTGAAACATATTCACAGTAGTTAAAAACACAATAAGTGAAGCAGTCACTGCCACAGTTTTAACACTCCCTTCAAACAGGATTGTGAGGAGTGGTCTCCCTATCACTTTGGTTCTTAACCTCATTCTTGTAGGTCAACAAGTGGATTAATCTTTCCGGTAAAATTGTGAATTGGGAGCTCTGTGCAGTCATAATCCCTAAAATCATAGCTGGATTCGTATAGTCAAGGTCATAAGGCTTCTACCTTGCACAATCTGTTCTTTAGCTATTTGGGGAGATTTATCGTACTTATTCCCAAAGACTTTTCTCTTTTTTTTTCTTTTTTTCTTTTTTTTTGCATCCAAAACAGGAACATACCCAAAAGTCACATTCCCATCAGTCTAACAAGGGGACAATCATTTTGAAGAGACTCTCCAGAATACAGCTGCTGCTGCAGCACCTGCGTGAGGGCCATGTGCAATTGAGGCTTAGGATCTTGCTTCTTGGCTTCTCTCCTCGCAAAAAGGCTCCTTAATCTGGGTTTTACTTTGCCTGCCTGCACTTAACACATTAATGGGTATACTTGCTRTGCACCCAGGCTGAGTGCTGATCCTCCCAGTTTGCAAAATCTGAGATGTTGCAGTCACCCAGTGATTCAAAGCACAGTTTGCAGAATTCTAGCCCTAACATAGAACATCTTCTAGCGTCCTTGCAATTTTCCCAAAGCACCAGGCAATGCCACCAACCTCTCTCATGACCAAGAGGCCCCAGACCCACCATGTCACCTGTGCACAGATGAGGATTCCTGTGCCCAGGCACTGTGAAAATAAAAACTCACTGCTCTTGCAGCCTGAGGGCACCTAAAGGTGACACTTGTCATGTTCAAATCCTTGCACCATGACAGTCCTTTCGCCACCCATTCAAAGGGATGTATCTCCTTACCTTATTAAAGGCAAAAGATTCTTTATACTGCTGATACAGAAGACACAGAAAGGAATAAATAAGATAATAGGCTGCCAGAGGCCCMATTTACGCACCCCAAAATTAATGAWTCATTCCAATTAAATTATTTGCCCTAAATTAAAACTTACCACCAAAATCCAATTCTCATTTCATTAAAGAGGACCCCCCTAGTTATCAAGTTTTTTTTCTCCACAGATTTTTTTTTTTAAAGGTAACCTTGACGGAATGGGGAAAAAAAATATAGTTGTAGTCTACTTTTCTGTYTGAGGAGCCCCAAAAGTTTTATTTCTGAAGAAATGTTCCTCATTCTTGTTTGTGTCCACATAATAAATTAGGACATTCCTAGAAGATTTTATGAAAGACTGGTGAAGCACAAGAGCATGCCATCAAATAGACAATGTAAGGGGAATCTGATTCATGAATACGGAGGGAAATTTAAAAGCAGCAAYGCTCAAGCCTCAGTAGCCTCTGGCTTTTGATATCAGAACTGAGAAAGCTCACAGCCTCCATGTGGGGATTTCCAAAGGCCCTTTCAGGAAAAGGGAGGCAGACAAACAATGGCACACCCGATGCATTTTTGAGAAACAATCAGATCTTTTGATTGTATTCTCAGACTTTCACAAAGCAGGGCTTGGACAGACCCAAAACATCCAACCATAGTGGCTCCATGTTTGTGCTCCCTCACACTGCTCATCCCAACCTTTGTTCCCTCCCCAGGAACARCCTTTTTCCTATTTTCTGCTGGAGATTAACATTTTTAACCTAATATTTGGTTTGTTTTTTTTTAAAAAGGACGTTTTCAAAAGCTGTGGTTGGATTTTGAGAAAGTGGTCTCTGTCTGAATACTCTGTAAATGGAAGCCATATGTCTAAGTATCTGCTTCCTTTTTGTCTATTTTGTTGCATACACATTTGGCAAGTTATATTTTCCCCTTAACTATCACATCTTGGGCTTTGTTAAATGAAACTGCTATTCTGTTATTTTTTTTTCCCAAGCAGCCAACTAGTGACATTTTAGCAGCTATACAGGAAATGTGATATTAAGCAATTATTTTCTCAGAGTATTTCTTCACTTTCTGGTGAGTGAGGAGCTGCTACTGGGGTAGCAATTCCAATGTTTCTAAAGATAAAAACAAGAGCTGAAGCTCTGAAAAAAACCCCATCAAAATCCAAACCACGAAAACCTATTAGCTAATATGATTCATCATTCGTTGTTGTTGTAGAAAGCAGCTGGAGGTTTATCCTACAAGGTGGAGCATGCCTACACACCAAAAGGGCAGACCACACATCCATTCAGGAGTGGCACTGGAGGGAGATAAATGGTAGGAAAATGCAGTTWTTGTGGGTCAGCTGGGGCCAAGCTGCACTGTGCAGACACAAGAATGTGGTACAAGACACAGAGATCTCCCCCACTCCCATCTTAGAAACATCATCTTACTCTTACAGTACATTCCCTGATTTTTTTTTTTTAATTCTGGCAATTTCTTTATTTCTGCAATTAATTCATATTAAAGGATAAAATGGAATGCTTCRAAAGTAGGAAAGAAATGTGCTTCTTTCTGTAGGTCTTGAAGTTGTTTTTGAACTGCTGGCTCAATTTAGGTTTATTTTACAATCTGTTTCTAGCCAATTCCAATTTCAGATGAAATCTTGGCTCCAATGGAGGAAAATTCCCTTTAATTTCAGTGGAATCAAGATTTTGATCCAGGTTCTCATCCACTAACAAACAGCTATGATGACTGTAGATGSTAACACAGCAGCCAAAACCAAAGAACATGAGCTGGTGGACCCCAGGAATCTGGAATTTCATCCCACATGGAGTTTTGAGTGTGGCAGATTTGCAGTATTGACTCAACTGGCATTGACAACATAAGAAAAACAGGCAAAAAGAACACACTGTTCCAYGAATGCTGGAATTGCAAGGCCTGCTTTACCACAGCTGCATGTCCTAGGTCCTGTTGCCTCCTACCTTCAGAGCTCTTGCCTGGTTTTAGTCAAGGTGGCACCTGTGAACAGTAAAGCTACAGAAAATGTTGACCTGAGACAGAGAAATGTGCAGTACATTATTAACCTTAGCTTTCACCCACGTTGCAAGTAGAGAGACAGGCTGATCAAAAGWCTCTGGGAGACCAGCTATGTATCTTTTCTCATTATTTTGTGCTAGGAATCCAAACCTTCAGATCAGATATTTTGAGAATTTCCTTTAAAAAACCCAGATAATTGCTCATTTTCAAGCTACTAAGCAGTTACAGGCCTTTGTAAAATAAATAGGATACTTATTCATAATTATACTAACACTTTTCTGCAAAAAAAAATCTCAAGAGTGCAGCAAAAAAAAAAAAAAAAAAAATTCACTCACTGCTGACAAGACACTGGCCATCATGGAGGGAAGAGGCAATGAGAATCTATGACATAGGACATCCAAGGGGACTTATCCTGTTGTGGGACAATTGGGTCAAATTTCAAGGCTTGCAACAAGTCAAGGCTTTAAAGTGGATTATTATTAGATTCTGTTAGTCTCTGATCTAAAGATTATTTGTACCCACTCAAGGCTTAGCAGAYTTGGTGGTGGGACTAAGTTCTTGCTGTGTTTGGAGCTGAGAGGAAAATATTGTCCCTACTTCCCCCTGTCTCACATTCCAAGCTAAAACATGGGACTGCAGACTGAGACCATCAGGTTGAGAAACAACAAGACAAAAACTTCAAAGCACTGGTCTGAATCTAGAATCAGCTGATYAGACAAAATCACACAGTATCAGCTGATACCACTCTGAAGAGAACACTCAAGTGAAGCTGATTTATATCACTAAGGACTTGCATTAGTGTATCAAGATCCTTCCTCCCATCCAMACGAAAGTATTCCATGTATTTTGCGCTATCCTTCTTTCTCTAAAATGAGTAAGCATTTTTTGAAGTATTCTGTTTTTGTCTCCTGCCTGCACCTGCAAAGCAAGCACCAAAGTATTTCCAGAAAATCCTCCAGATTTATGCACTAAGAAGTGCTTAAATCCCACCAATATAAAASAGCCAAAGCCTATGCTCCATAGTATCATTCCAACCATGCCTGGAGACAGGAAAACAGAAGTTAAGATGCATCAGAACACTATGCAGAGGCAATAAAAATACTAGCTAGGGAGTGAAAGTAAGTTCCTTGCTAACCTCTGAAACACCAGGTGCATTTTCTTGCACTTTATGACTTTGCTTAAACAAACCAGCACAGAAAACCTAGAAGAATTTCTACCAATATTATTGTGACATTCTGGAATTTTTTTTCTGGCAGGAAATTACAGCCCATGGTAACAGTGGTGCAGCAAGATCTAACATGCTTCAGTTCCCCAAGACTATTCCTTGCTCTCTCAGCTTATTTTCCCCACCAAACTGATCTGCTGTCAGTCCCTTCCCAAATGCACTGGACTTCTCTCTTCCAGTCCCCATAGTAACCTGAATTTATCTCCTCCCTGCAATCTTTTTTTTTTTTTTTTTTCTCCACCCCCACCAATCCCAGTAAAACGATCTTTTTTTCCTTCCTCCCAGAAAATTCATATTCCCATGTTATCTCATTATTCTTTGCAACAGCATGCCAAATACGCTGTCATTTTCCCATTGGCGCTATGTCCCGTAAAAAGACAAAGTGGTCTGTGCTTGCTCTTACCTACTGCATGCTCCCTGGAATGAAAAACACCACAGTGTTAGAGCTCAGAAAGATCCCTCCGATTTCTGGGCTCTGCGCCCACAAAGCAGGGAAGCCAACATTTCTCAGAGAACAGCATCTGACTCCCAACATCCTTGCTGTCTAGCTAGCAAAGGAGAAATTCAGATTTTCAAATAACTCTGCTCCCAGCACTGGCCCAAGAGGTGGGAAGGACAGGAATATCAGGGGAAGGTGGGGTCCCACTACATCAGCCTGGCTCCAGTCTCCCAGAAAAACACCACAAGCACCCACCAATGCTATATTCTGGTGATGCTGAATTGATTTGTGCCTTTTTTTTTCTTTTATATATTCTCTATATGCTTTGAACAAATATTTATAGCTTTGTAGCTTATTATTGTACTCCTAGTTAGCTTCAGTACTTTTCCCTACCCTGCTAGTCAGAATGACAAAACACATTCCAGAGGCTCCAAGCTGGGGGTCCAAGACTCCTGCATTCTTCCTGAGAGCCAAGGTTGAAACCAGCTCTTTGTGATACATTTTTATAAACAGAGTTTAGTTCCTATCTAGAGGAGGGGGAATTCTAAAAGGGTTGAACTGGGGCAGGGGTAACTACCTCACCAATTATGTCTCTAACTGGGGGTTTTAGTCAGATATGCTAATTTGCTAAACATATAAAAATTGCATACGTGTTATGCTATGGTGCATGTTTGGTGTTTTTTGTCTGGTAAATTGTGCACCAAAAGATCCTTATAAAGGTAACCCCTCTTTATCACCTAACTGGGTCTGGCTCATGATTTTAGGACCAGCAAAAAGGCATCAGTTTCTGGCAACTCTGCCAGGATGGCGAGACTTCTGGATAAATGCCAGTGAAAACTGACAGAAAGAGTGTTGAAAGGCTAAAAAGGTKCATGGCTCCAAACTGCTCAGCCTGGGCTTCCCCCTACAGCCAATGGAGGGATGACGACACTTCTACTAGTCAATTGATCTGATGAATTTTGGATGGCCACTTGAGGATGAACTGGATGTGCCTGAGAAATGCCTTGTCTCCTCACTAATGGCAAAGGGAGTCCAAAATCACCCACTGCAACAGTAACACCCACATTTGGTCAGAAGAATCTCATTCTGTCTCAGGTTCCACAGTGGTGACCAGAAGAAATTTCCTCCACTTGATAACTGACTTCAGGCTCCTAGAAAACACACTCATGTGCCTTGCTGCAGTTCTGCTCAGAAATCATTCTCACACAGTCCCAAAGTCTAAAACATCATCTTTTCCTACTGCTGTCCTCAGAAATGAGGGCAAGGGCTGGGTGGGGATCATGGAATCACAGAATTGCCTAGGTTTGAAAAGCCCTCTGAGATCATCGAGTCCAAGTGTTAACCCAGCACGGCCAAGGCCATCACTGAACCCTGGCCCTAAGTGCCATATCTACACATTTTTTAAATACCTCCAGGGATGGCAGACCCTCCCTCCTCAGCCCTAGACCCAGCTCTTACCAAGGGATTTGCTGGCAGAACAGTTTCTATGAGGGAAGCAAGACTGGCTTCAGCTGCCTTTTTGGAGCAAAGGATCTCTCTGTGCTGTACCAGTCACCAGCACAAAGTCTAATTTCAGGAGGGTGCACRGAGAGGGTGCACAGCTAATCTACTCACAGAGTTAATAATAAACTCTCTATGGTTAAATCCCAGCAATAACAAATATGTCTTTATATCACGTTGAAACAATGACTAGTGAGTCTGAATCTTGGCAAGCAAGAAGCACTACAAAAGCAATTCATGATGGAGAAAGGCTGCACCCTGTGCTTCTTTTCACACACTGATGCCTATCAGTTAGAAAGCTGTAGGATTTGGCCTTAGCTACTGGGCATTTGACTCTGGGTTTGTGATTAGGGCTGGCCAGTAAACAAGCATTCCTCTTTGGGAACATTSGCTGCTGACATTTCCAAATTTGTTTTTGTTTTCCCAAAATGACAAAGCCCTTTACATTTTTTTTTTTCATGAAATAAACATAAAAACAAGAGAGAGCCCACATTCTTTGTAACCAATAACTGGGAATCACAAGAAATGTTAGTTAGTGAGTCTGCAGGAGTCCTTAGTTGTGAGCAAAAATGTGTGAAGCTCTTCATATCTCAGCTGAGTATGATTAGGTTTTAGATAGGCTGTAGTAATGCTCTATCTTTTTGTCTTCACAGTTTTGAGCAGAAAAAGCGCCTCAAACATGTAAATCCTTCCTGATTAAATTTTAATCAAATTCAAAACCAGGAATGTTTTTCTTTCACTGAAAAGTTGCAACTACRTCCATCCACAATGATGCCTGGCTGKAAAGGCTCTGGACAGCAACCATTTGCTTCMTCCTAGTAGAATTATTCCTCCAGATTGACTTGGATAGGCCTAGGTCTTTATTGCAGAATTTTTTTAACCCTGTGCATGCCAAGATCTCTGTGCCCTTCTGACTATAATCCTGATGAGACAAATAAGAACTATAAGAATTTCTCCATTGTTATCTAATGCTTGAGAAGGGCTTGAGGATATAGCCCTAAAAGAACAAGAACCCAAGRTAATGCTGGGAAAGGGGCAGCCACTGTGTCCCCGTTATGATTCAATTCTCTTGGAACAAGTCACTCAACATACTGGAACAAATGATTAAACATCCAATTTATAAGCACCGAGAGGATAATAATAAAGGGGGGAAAAAAGCAACGTATTTCTGGCAAACACATATAATGCCACCCCAGCCTCATTTCCCTTTTTTAGTAGGATAGCTGGCACAGCAGATAATTCTAGAAGCAATATGTGTGATTATGTGATATATCTTGACTTCAGAAGACCCAACAGTCTTCAACAAGCTAAGAGAATATGGTGGATGTTAAATCACCATCAGGATGTTTCAAAGAGCTTCAATCAACTCTCCATCGGGGACAGAGGGTTTAGTGGGCTGCTGCCACAGTCTGCTTTTGTGTCCTGATCTCTTCAATACTTCAATTAACACCTTCAAGATGGAACAGAAAGAAGGCACCTGACTTTTGTCGACGACACAAAGCTGGGGCCAGTTGCAAGTGCTTTGGAGCCCAGGATCATAAATAAACTGAAACAGTCTCCATGGCAAAACCAACCAGATGGCATCCAGCAGCAGTGAGCAGAAAGCAGTATTCTCAGGAAAAGGGGGGAAAACAAATACAAAAGAGAAGAATGAGCTGCAGACCAGTAAGAGGGGATTAGAAACGGAGAAAGACTGAATAAGTGAAAGCAGTGAGGCACTCATTTAAAAAAGGTAAATCTCATTTCATTTTGGGGTTAGGTAAGTGAAGTGYGATATGCAAAACACAGCTGGTACTTGTATCTGCATGGATGAATCCTAAACTGAACTCTTGTTTTGGTTTTGGACAGTACATTTAAGGAAAGCATGTAGACAAGTCAAACAGTAGAGAAATATATATGCCACAAGAGCTGAAAAATATCACCTGTGGAAAGCAGTGAGTATGTTAAGATGGACTAGAAATGTCTGTAACACAGGAATTAAGGAGTTTCAGGCAGATAAAAGGCAGTTTTGAGGATGAGAAGGAGGAATAACCACTGTGTATCTTGGAAGGACCAGAAATAATTGGCAGCAAAATCAATTTGGATCATATGTTAATAAAAGCTTTCCAAATGCAAGGAGAGTGAAATAATGGACATGCCAGCTCTGCAGGCACAGGGCATCTTCAAATAATACACATTAGGGGCAGCCACTGTAAAGCTGATCTTGTCTCACTGCATGGGGAAGGACCAGACCATCTCTTGCAGCTCCTTTCAAGGGTTCACTCTTTTAATCAGACACAAGCAGGAATATCTGGGGTAATAAACAGAAAGATTCAGGAGTGTCCATTACACCCCAGCTGAAGCAGCAGAAAAGGCTTTGAGTGAGGTGGTGCCTCAGAACAGTCTCGTGGTGCATTTGGGAGCAGCTGAGATGGGCAGGGAGAGAGCCTCCCATCTCATGACCCCACCTGGGTCAGAAAGACAGAAGAGATGACCACAGTTGAACTAACAAATCTTTTGCCTACTTCTACTAGCAGAGCTGGCTTCATGTTTGAAAAGCAGGAAAGACTAATGAGGGCAACTTTTKCTACTTTTAGCTGTGCACGAAGTTCTGATTTTTTTTCTTAAGTGCCATCTCATTATGCCCCTTTTAGACCTCTGCAATATGCCCACTTGAGAGGCAAACCTGTCAGTGGACATATAAATACGAGAGAGGAAAGGAGCTGACAGAGATGGCTATTTTTGAAGAGACTGGTGCTGGCTGACAAAGTAGAAATGGCTCTTCCCTTGGAAATATGAAAGGACTTGGGCACATACATTGGAGAGGTGATGTCCCTCTTTCTGTGACACACACCTGCAGCTCTGTCCTGCACAGTTCACCAAGCAGAACTCACCCCAGGGAAAGCTGATTTTCTCAAGGCTGGAAAGGTCCTAGAATGCAACACCATTAGATTGAAATGATCTCAGCACAGTGAACCCTCAGCACACAGAAGGCTGCCTGCCTCTGCCAGCATTGTGGATATGGAGTGGTYTCCAAATATAGGGGCTCCAACAGAACTCCAGCTATAGGATCTGCTTACCCACTTTATAATGTCTGATGCAGCTATCTCATTTGTGCCTAGGGGTAAAAGAGATTGGGTTTGCACAGGGGCTASACAGAGTTCAACTGGGGGAGATTAAGGACTTGTCTTTGGTAAAGGGGAGCAAAAATATCTGTGACAGCACTGAGTGAGCAGAATGGGAAGCCTGAGCATGGCCCTAAAACAGCCCATTGTCTCCAGGGCAGGAGCAGCTGGCATTGCAGKATCTTTCACTGGCAAATCCAGGCATCAACCATGTGCACACAAAGCTAGCAATGAGTCTCTGATCCTGCTTTGTTTTTGTTTCTGTGGGCTTGTTCAAAGGAGATCGCTGACCGTCATCCCAGAAATTCTCTTCCCAGATAACCAGGCAGACCAGTTGGCCACTCTGTCATGTAATGTTTCAGGAGTGTATTCTCTTTTATTTATTTATTTATTTTTACATGTGGTATGCCCAGAGCTTCAAAAAGCCTGTGTTTCGAAATGTATCAACACAAAAACAAGAAAAGTWAATAAATGATATTAAATAAATAAAACAAAATAGTTTAGCATGATTCAATATGCAAACTCCTTTGACTTGTACTAGCAGCAGCCTAATTTTCAGGCAGACAACCTGCAAATCTTAGAAAAATAGCAATCACTATAAGAAAATAATACTCTGAGACTACAGGAATTACTTGCTAACATACATTATTTTGTACTGAATTAATTTTATTAGTTAAGATTATTCYTAAAGCATGTTTAAAATGAGACTAACTCTTCCAAATTGTAAAGGATTTTGTATTTATATTTTCCTTCACTTTTTTTTTCCCAGATTTAATTTCATTTTAGAAAAATTAAAGCTATGAGTTTCACATAATTACAGGATTACAGTAAGCACAGTATCACAATGGGTCTTTTATGAAATCTGTGGCAGGCATTAGCACAAAGATTACCCACAGATACCTTATTTACAGGCATCCAGACTTTAGGTGTGTCAAAACCTAAATTTTCTCATTCTCAGAAAGGTGGCAGTAGTTCAGAGCCAGATASCCACGTATTTAAGTGAAAGCTAAGCTAGAGAACTCAATTTTGCTGCTTAGGCCCATATCTAATAGGCACAAATAAAATTAATAATACATATGCACGGCTCCAGAATTCATTTGTCCCTATATTTTTCTTGACAGGTAAATGGAAATTGTATGCTGTGAGATTTCAGCAGCAATAAACCACCTACAGAGGGCTGGCTCTGCTCTGCTGTAGCGAGGCAGGGTACACCTCCAGGGCTGGGGAATGTATTTCACACAGCAAGAGCTCAGCCAAGCCGGCAGAGATGCTCTGTGGGCTGCTCTTGGTGCTGCTGGGGGAGGATTCTATTCAGAAAATAAACCAGGGGACTTCTGGCTCACTACACCTGTGTGCAAAGCATCACCTCTGACCACATGTGCTGACTTCTTCACCTTGCAGATAGACACTTGGGTGTTACTTAGCCCCCTGGTTTGCCAAATACTACCAACAAGAAGAAAAGTCCCTTCCTGCATGAATTTAAAATCAGAACAATTAAAAAAAATTCTCTGGGGGAAGTAAAATCTGCAGCCATAAGGGTGACTAGAATAATCAAGAGAAATAACAAATTCCTGCCTGAAGGTTAATGTGGAAGTTGAACACATCTGTAATRTGTATCAAACACATTGGTACATATCTATCACCTAAGCTGCTTTGTAAATATTTTAGATAAATAGTCAGATAGACAAAATGGCATGAAGGTTAAAAGCAAAACTAAACAAAACTGWGTAAACTCACTTGTTTAGTGAGGATGGAGCAAGAAAACTCACTGAGGCCCCTGCCAGTAACTGGTGATTGCTTTAATGTTTTTACTCTTTCTTATGCCATAAATGCAGGAAGACAGATAGGAYAATGCTGGTTTGCAAAGTTTCCAGTTCCCTATAACATCCACAGGAATAGGATAGCTAAAAAAAGGAGAGGGCAACATAAGGTACACAGCAGCTCCCTCAGGTACCAGGTTTCACACATGCCTAGTGACAGTGCTCCCCATGAACCAATGACCCAGCATGGAAAAACTCTCAGCAAAATTAATTCCCCAGCCTTGCAAAGAGTTGACTACAGAAGGCAAAAAAACACAGCACAGTAGCTTGCTGGCACGAGAAGAAAGAAAGGAAACCTGARGAAGGAGGAGGTGAAGAAACCAGAGGGCACTCTGGGAAGATGTGARGCACAATGTTCTGAAAAGTGTCATTATAAACAAATGCTTTCCCATCGGTGCCAGAACAACCAGAGCCAGGAGCAGGTTTGCATTATGCTGGAATATGGCTTRGCATCACTGATGTCCCCTGCTCTGTCACCACTTTTGAAAGGACAAACTGACAGCAGAGTAAAACCACACTACGCCACAGTGGAAGGGAACAGTCCTGCTAGCTCCTGTGTAAACATCAGGGACACACAGACTACTGACTGGAGTTTTTCTTAGAAAAATACAGATCCTTCCATTCACTGTATTTTTTTTTTTTTTTTTGCTTACCTTGCACGATCAAGTAAACCTGGGAAGTCTTGGGATGATGCTGTGTCTGCACTGAACATGTGTAGGAGCCCTCATCGTAGACATCCACTTTCTGGATCCGCAGGCTGTATTCCAGGGGGTTTCTCTTCTCCAGCTCTACTCGAGGATCCAGGGACCACTTGTCCTCTCCAGCAAAAATGATGCCRGAGCGGTTTAACCAGGCCACCTTGGAGCTTCTGTCTTCTACATAACACCTGCAGAGGATGACACAGGTAAGGGGGACATTAACAACCCTCTTCATCATCTCCCTTTTGTCCCTTCTCTTTACTACTTTGTTTAGAAACTTCACAGCATGCTCCTGCCTTGCTAGTGAACCACAGAACCTTCTCATCATTGCTGTCCTATGTACGTGTATTTAACAATTTTTTTTGAAGAGTTTCAGGAACCTTTGTTCATAAACCCATGGGATTGAGGCAGACATGCCTCTTGCTCTCTCTTCCTTTCATCTGTGACTTACATATACACCAAAAATTAATTTGGATGGCCACAAGAGAWTTTGATCACCAAATCCCTTCCAACCCTGCCAGTGAGAAAGGYTGGGAGTAGCTCTTCCCATGCTTCTCCCTCACCTTCAAAAGTTGAGTATRCAACAGTTAAATTCCCAGACCCCTTCAAGGCTGGGGGGCAAAGGTTCAGGGCTCCAGCTTTGTCAGCTCAGGGCACAGCTCCTCCATCCTTCAGTTTCAGCAGCACAAGGGGAGGAAACTACAGCGTATCTCMCATCTACATCCCTCTGACAAAAAATAATTTTGTGGAAAGAGGGATTCACTGCTCAAATATCACCCTCCTAACACATACACAGACACTTGCTGATGCACATCTGCCTGTTTGTGCAGGCAAGTGCAGATCTCAGGCTGAAAATGAGAGGCTGTGGGAGTGTCACTGTCACCCCCGTGACACATGCAGCATGTTCTGTGAACATCTCAGGAGGACAGGAAAGGAGGAATGACAGCTAGGGGTGGCAAGCAGAGGAGCAGCAGGAGGACCAACAACTGCCACGGCCCTGAGTGCCAACCTTCACAAGTCAGAGAACAGACAAACCCCGTTGCAGCTGTAATTTGRCAAGAATTTTGTTTCTTGACGGAGAACAGAGTAGGTGCTGTGAAGAAAAATGCATTTTTGGCAAAGGCACCTGCTCTGTAGCACTTCCCACTGCCAGAAGGAGACTCAGACAGAAAAAACAAAGAGATGCCACTGAGGACACGTGTCCTGCTCARTCTCAGCTGTGTCTCATTCAAAAGGACCAGGGCTGAAGGAGACAGGGAGATGTAACTCCTCTGTCACCCCAGAGCTGGGTCAGACAGGCTGAGAGCAGGTTTGTTCTGCAGCCTACATCACGTTTGCTCTGTGGATAAACAGAAAAGCTCAGTCTCTGGAGCTGTTGCTCCTTCACCTCTCAGTGCTCTGCCCACAGTGTCCCAGCATCCAAATAACCCAGCACCTCTCACCACTGCTATGACAGAATCACAGAATGGATGAKGTTGGAAGGGACCACAGYGAGGTCGTGTGGTCAAACCTCCCAGATCCCATTGCACAGGATTGTGTCCTTTTCACTATTCATGCATGTGTTGTGTTTGAAGGGAAAAGAGAGAGGATAAAGATTACTACTTCAAGATAAGTCAATTATTTGACAGTAGGCTTTCATACAGCCTTTTAGCATGGGTCAGACATTTTCCAAGTTCCTCTGTTTGAATGCATTTCATTCATGCTGTGCCGCAGCTGCCTTCCCTTGTGATGTGACCCCACCATTATGGCCAGCACCTCACACCCACTCCCTTTTGGCATGCTCATGGATGCTGTCCAAGTTGTTCTGGGGYTACTTGTGGGCAGCAGGAAAGCCAAGCTGCGTGGGCATCCATGGGAGGCACGCCACGCTGCTGGCCAAGCTGTAAGCAGCTCTCTCTGACCTGACAAACATTTGCTTTAGAGAGCAGCCCAACAGATCCTGTCCTTTACTGATGCTTTCCAGCCAAGGATGGGGAGAATTTGGCCCTCAGGCCAAACCACCCTTCTGGCCAGGCAGGCACTTGTCCCTGAGGTGAACTCTCAGGTGTGATCTGAGCTGTTTGCAAAAGGTGACTCTTTGTCAAAAAGAAAGATGCAGGGGAATCTGCGAGCAGCCACTAACAGGTAGAAACCAGCACCACTACGACGAGGCATTGCTCCAGTTCCACTGACCATTTTAGGCTGTCATCACCAGTGATGGGAGTGAAAACAAGGACCCAGGCAGGGCAGTGCTCTCCAGGGCTGGGAGCAGTGGCCCTGAAGGAACATCCAGACTGACTCCAGAGCTGGCTGCCCTAAGGTCAAGAGCCCTCTTGCAAATGCAAGAGTTAYAACAGCACCAAGAATCCGAGGCCAGGTATTTTGGTGGTGAAAAGCTAGGCAGATTAACAGCAGAAGCTGAAGTTAGTGGGAGCTGAAGGCTCTCAGTCACTTCTGAAAATCCCCCTGAACAGACATCAGTGCTGCTGGACCCATTGCACCATCCCCACCAGGCTGCTTTCCAAACCCAAAGGGAGCACTTGGCAGCTCTGCTCTGCACCTCATCATTACAACCCTCTCTTTGGGGTAGCAAATATTCCCCTGGGTGGGGTCTTGTCACTAACAGCTCAGTGCTGTGGTCAGAACAAAGCTCTGTCCTCTTGCCCCTGAGGGCAGGCTCAACCAGGGACCCTCCCTCTTCTCTCTCAAAAATGTGTCATAA